>NW_023601851.1:2883706-3049252 GCF_014898055.3 Talpa occidentalis | reverse complement strand
TGGATATTTGTCTTGTGGTGCAATATCTGATCAATCCTGGAGAAAGACCCATGCACACTTGAGAATAATGTGCATGCATATTTTTGGGGAGTGCAGTTTCCCATAGAGCTCTGTTAACTAAATGAGGTCTAGTTCTTATTTGGGGCTCTAATGTCCTTACATATTTTTTTCATGTTGATCAGTCCATTGGTGAGACTGAAATTTTGAAGTCTCTTACTACATATATATTTTATCTCTCTTTTCAGAGATGACAATAATTGACTGATATATTGGGACCTCCTCCATTTGTGAGTGTAAGCTGATAATATATAATCTCTCTGATTTATGGTGCCCTGAGTCATAACATATGACCATCTATTTCTCTTTCTACCTTTTTCAGTTTCAATTATATTTTGTCTGTTATGAGTATCCCTTCCCTTGCCTTCTCTTTTGGTACATTGGTTGATTTACAACCTTTTACTTTCAGTCTGTGTTTATCTGTTGTAGTTAAATGTGTTTGCTGGAGACAGCAGAAGCTGGGATTTCTTTAATTTTTTTAAGATTTATTATTTATTTATACAAGAACTGAGGTACAGGCCAGATGCACAGGAGAGTAAGTGGATTCACCAGAGACAGAACAGGGAACAGATCAGGCAGACTAACAGAAATACATTCTGAGGGTCAGCAGCAGGTGAGACAGGAGAGGTCTGCCTCTCTATGTGGTTTGCTCCCTGGCCTGCCAGGGATTTACCTCATGCTGCAGAGGCTATGGGTTGCCTCAAATTTTGGTGCCTAACCCGTTGTGCCACCAGGGAGGTCCTACATACCTATCTTTTTATTTTTTAAAGATTTATTTATTTATTTACACAAGAACTGGGTACAGTGAGAAGCACGGGAGGGTGAGAGAATTCACCAGAGCCAGAGCAGGGAACAGAACAGAGTGAGCAAGCACTGCTGTGGGGAACAGCAGGTGGCAGGAGAGGTCTGCGCACCATGTGGGACCCTCACCTGGAGGCTGAGGATCGAAATGGTGCAGCAGAGGCTGTGGGCAGCTTCACAACCCAGCGCTCAACCGCTGCACCACCAGGGAGGAGCCTACATACCAATCTTAACCTTAGTTTTGGTGGCCTGCCCCAGCCTATGGTCGGGTCTGGAAGGGGGGCACTAGTTTGCTGTCCTCCAACAGCCATGAAGACAGGCCCGAGTTTTCCTTCTCACTTTGTTGCAGAGCCCTCCTTCTGCCTTTGCCAGTTCCAGAAGGGGATTGTGGGGCTTCAGTAAGGTTCTCTACTTCATCTGATAGGTGTTTCAACCAGTGCAGGACCAAAATACAACTGCAGCTCTTCATATGCCTCTTCTGCTCCATGAACCTCCTCCACATCTCCTTCTGGCTCTGTCTGTCTTCCATCTTCCCCAGACACCTCTTCAGTTTTCCCCGTTTTTTATTTTTTATTCAATGTTTAGCCTGAGTTTCTTCACTTTCTTTTTTCCCCATTAACGAAGAGTTATTGTTTTACCTCTTTGTGAATGTTTTCTCAGTATAGGATTTATCCACTTAGGTGAGGCTTCATGGCTCTCCCACGGCAAAGCACCCACAGTCCTCCAACACAGTAGATTGTGATCACCCATTCTTAAACCTCTTTGGTTCCCTCTCTTTCGCCTCTCCTGTCGTGGAGGTATCAGATCCACGGGCAGATTGCAATTTGTCTTTGATTGACCGTTCCACATACAAGTGAGAGCATCTGCTGTTATCTTTCTCCTTTGGTCTTATTGCATTTAGAATAATCCCTTCCAACTCATCCATGTTGCTGCAAACAGCATGAGTTCATCTTTTTTGGCCACCAAGTAATATTGCAATGAGTCTATATATACCACATCTTCTTGAAATTTTAAAATGATTTTGGGCATTTAGTTTGTCTCCATATCTAGGCTATTATAAGTAGTGCTGCAGTAAACATAGAGACACAGGATTAACGCAGAATTATCAGTTAGTCTGCCGCCCTCCTCATTTATCGACAAATAAAACTGCTTTCCTTTTCCTCAAACTCTGTTTCCTTTTATTGGCTGAGGGGAACTGAGGCTGGCGTTTGGTAACAATAAGTGCTGGTCAGCAGGGAGCCAACGCTGTGCACATGAGGGAATTCAGTCCAATGTTTTACCAGCAGCACCTTCCAATACTTGATCAGTGGTGCTCAGAGGAAGATATTGAGGGAACAGTGAAAGGTGAGAAGAGAACCCTTTTGAAGTGGAGCTGGGGTCGCTATCCCAAACTACAGTGTCGTCTCAATTAACTAGCATCATTTGTAAACCAATGAATCTAAATCAATCAATAAATAAAAAGGTATTTTTTTGTTTCCTACATTTCATTATGAAAAAATTCAAATACAGAAAAAGTGAATAAATATTGTAATGATGTCCATATACCCACAATCCATGCTCAGTCATTGGAAACATTCTGCCACATTTGCTTTAACTACATCGATATTTTCACTACTGAATAAAGTTGAAGATTGCTTTTTTTTTTCTCTTTATAATATATCCAGCTAAGGGTATAGAGTCAGCATTCTATTTTGGTGACACTTTAAAGAAGTCTTTGTATTTCTCTTTGTGATCATGTTAGCAGTTTGATCTTAGGCTTATTTGTCTCAGCTTGTTTTCCATTTTTAGGGTTGTGTGGTTTAAAACTCAAAAAATGTCAATATATCAGTGAAATCTACTGTCATCCCTGTCCTCTCCACCCTGCCAGCTCCCCTCACCACAGGTGGCCATTGCTTTCTTGTTTACCATACAATTGTTTCTTTTTTTTTTTTCAAGATTTATTTATTTATTATTTTTTTAAACAAAAAAATATTTTTATATTAACCATACAATTGCAACACCCCCATTCTGACCCCAGTCCCTCCCCTCCCGCCCCCACCCCCCAAAAAGTGTCTCTGGTGCATAGATTTTTGTTGATTTTGATTTTCACTTTCTTATAGTTATTCATTTTCCTGGTCCCTTATTTAAGTTTTCTAGATTCCTGCTATGAGTGAGACCATCTGGTATTTTTCTTTTTCTTTTTGGCTTATTTCGCTGAGCATGATCCCTTCCAGTGCCATCCATGTTGCTGCAAATTGCATGTGTTTATCTTTTTTGAATGCTGAGTAATATTCCATGGTGTATATGGACCCCATCTCCTTGATCCTGTCATCTATTTTTGGGCATTTGGGTTGTTTCCAAAGCTTAGCTATTGTAAATAGTGCTGTTATAAACATAGGGGTGCAGGTGCTCTTTGGAATTGATGTTTCTGTGACCTTTGGGTCAATACCTAGGAGTGTAATTGCTGGATCATATGGAAGCTCTATGTTTAGTAGGTCCAGAACTCTCCACACAGCTCTCCATAGTGGTTGGACCAGTTTGCACTCCCACACACTCGCCAACATTTGTTGTTGCTAGTGTTTCTGGTTTATAGTTGCTTGTTGATTTTATTTTTTCTTGGAATTAATTAGTCTTTTTCCTAGTCCCTTGTGTAGGTTTTCTAAATTCCTGCTATAACTAAAACCATCCGGTATTTTTCTTTTTCTTTCTGAATAATATATGGTATCATTGTTGGAGGGAAAAATCAAAGTACAGAACAATGGATATTTTATGCCAATATGGGGTCACATATGAAATGGGAAAATGTATATATTTGCTTTTTTGATAAGAAACAATTGTAAAAAAAATACAAAAAAAATCCCAAGAAGAAAAAAAAAAAATGAGTAATGTAGAGCTATCCACCACTTCCGATGCTCCATTACCCCCTCTACCCTCAAAACAAAAGAAATGAAGTACACTAAATATACTGAGCCAGGGCATTGGGATGGGGAAACCAATAATAGCACAATAGGACAGGAAGAACAGCACATCGAGGGACTGGGGGGCCAGCAGGAAAAAGATGCTAACAGCAAGGCTGGCTGGTGTGAGCTTGCTGTTGATTCACACCTTTTGGTGACTAGGGAAGAGACAAGGTAAAGTGGGGTAGTGGAAAAGTACCCTAGAGGGGAGCAAAATTCTGGGGATCGCTGAAGAACAGTGGAGAGTCCCCAAGATCCCTAAAAATGGGCACCTAGGACTTCCGTAACCTTTTTCTCCCTAGCACCCACTCCTGGAGTCAGGAGTCTCTCCTGCAACAAACCTGAGCTTGTTAATCCTCAGCGGGTGTGTCGGTGATTATTCCTCCTTCAGTAGAACACAAGAACCCAGCCCACCAGCAACATCACCAGGTTGAGAAGGACTAAAAGGACAATGATGACCTGAAGTTAACTTGTGACACCTTCACCTGTTTATTTCACCTGTGCCCTCATCACCATTTTACCTTGCAGATCCCACTGCTCTTCACCTCATTTTCTTTCTTTTCTCTTTTGGAAGATTCATCCATTTATACATAAAAGAACTGAGGAGTAAAGGGTGAGAGTAGTCACCGAGAAAATGCGGCAATTTTAACAGTTAGAGTGACTGAAATACACTGCTGAGGGGAACACAAGACAAGAGAGGAGAGGTCTGCTGCATCACATGGAGAGCTACCTGGCAGGCCTAGGGGCAACCTCCTGCAGCAGAGGCCACAGATAACTTCACGGTGCTGGGCTTAAATCATTGCCCCAACAGGGAGGCCCTATCCCTCGTTTTCTTTCTCTTTCCATAAAAGCTCTCTGGTTTTTCTTTCCTTAGGGCACGCTTTACGATGTGATGAAGAGTGTACACCAAATTACAGTTCTCGGCTATTACAAGTGAAGAAATTAAAAAGCATTTGCCTGCTTAAATTCAGTGCTGTTCTCTTACAAAGGGTAAGGACCTGGCACAGTGAAGGCCTAAACCCTTCATGCAAATTTTGGGGTGGCAACAGCCAGGCCCTAGAGAGATGCAGCCTTTGGGGCTGCAGTCCCCACAGAGACATTCAGCGCCCACCCTGCCTCCCACCCTGCTCCCCGCAGAACACAGGGAAGACAGAGATGACAGGCCAGTGTGTCTTAGTCTTCAGCTGGATGAAAAGCCTGGTACCTTCTGGGAATACCCTCCTGGGGGATCTCTGGTGAGGGACAAAGGCAGAGACCCTTCAGTGACCCAGCAAGCCAGCTAAAACATGGAGGGCCCCTGGCTGTGTCCCGGGAGTGTTCTCAAGTTCCACAGAAGGGAATCTCCATCCCTTCCTCAGTGATTTGGGTCAGAGGAGGCAAGGATTAAATGCCAGAGCAGAGGCTGGGGAGTTGGGTGGTTGAGCTTGTGGCGTGGCTGTGCCAGGGGGTCCTGCAGCTACATTCAGCACAGAGCCTGCTACAGGGAGTGTCCCTGTAGGAAGCCCACATTGGTGGTCCTAAGGCGTGGTCTTGCACAGCCTCATGCCCAGGATGCAGGAGGGAGGTCGTCTCCCACCTTTGTCCCACTCTGTTAGCTGAAAAGCAAGCACCAGTACCTCACTCTTCCCCCACACCACATGTATGCAAAAGTGTGGATGCACCAAGTCAGCAGTCCTGGAGTCACCTCTTTGGAGGAGGACTGTCCTCTGCTGGAAAACAGTGGGCCATGGGCAGCTGCCCACATTCTCAGAGCTGACACAGAGTGGGGAAGTCAGGGACACAGAGGAAGGGTAGCCTGAAAGCCAGAGGGATTGAGGCCCAGCCCCTCTGCAGAGGTGGGGACAGAGACCCAGAGGTGAGGATGAGGGAGAGACTGGCTCACACAGATGCGGAGGCAGAGATAGACCCCAGAAAGCACTCCTGGACCCGTAGCCCCTGCATCAGTGGCCTTCCACTCAAAGTCTGTTTGGACATCCAGGCCCCCGCTCAGCCAGAGACCCTCGTCCCCTTTGGGTCTCAGCCTGGAGTGCAACTGGCTCTCATTACTCACCCCTGCACATAGCTCAGACTCCCTTCCCCTTGAGGTATTCTGGCTGTGTGGGGGTATCCCAAGGGATACAGGGAGCAGTAAAGCGGGGTATATGTGACCCTTGGGCTGGGTTCCCCTAGTGGCCCAATGAGAGGCTGGCCCTGGAGTCTGGTGCTTTGTGGTGCAAGGCTGGAGGTCTTCATGGATTCTGCCCCCATGCCTGAAGGCATTGGGAGATGCAGTGGGTTCAGCCACTGTGCTGCACTGAGTGTGGGCCAGTCAAGTTGCTACCCACTAGCCTCTCCTGATTGTTTCTGAGCGGCAAGGGTGTGCCTGGCAAGTGTCCCATCTGGTGTCATGACCAACTTGTGAGCATGCAACACTCTGTCCACTGCAGAGGTCTGCCTTGCAGAAATAGTCCTGCTTAAATGCAGTGATTGCTTCTTGCTGGGCCTGCACAGGAATCCCCAGCCTGAGTTCTGACACCTTCCACCTCCTCGTATTGTGTTACTCCTGATGGTAGGGATTCCCCACACATAGGGCCCTCAATAGCATGGAAGGTGAGGCAATGACCAGGACATGCGGTGCCTCTGGGGATCCCTCCAAGGTGGCCCTGGCCCTGGTGAGTGGCCCTAAGGAGGCACCGGCCAGAAATTGTCTGGGGCAGCGCACACCCTGGGCAGTGTTACCCAGGGAGGCCCCTTGCTAAGAGCCCCTGGGTGATGGTGATCAGGAGCAGGCCCTCTTCTTCAGGCAGATGGGTGGCAGGCAGCTGAGGCCTAGCCAGAGTGTGCAGGCAGATTTCGAAGACACGTTGGTTCTGGTGAATGACGATGCCTTGGCGGTGGTGGCTGAAGAAGAGGTGACTCTGGGAGGCATTGGACAAAATAGAGACTTGGTGGTGGTAGTGGCCAAGGTTGGTGATGGGAACACCCGGGGGGCCTGCACCAGCAGACACTGCCCCATCCCTCTTGGAGGTGCTGCAGGCCCATCAGTTAAAGCTGGAGCCAATGAACTGGCAAGCCAGCAGGGCCCATTGCAGCCTGAAGCTCAGCATGGGCCAGTGGTGCAGCCCCATCTCGATCACCAAAACACCATAATTCAGGGAGTCCATGGCTTCTGGGCCAAAGTCATATCCTTGCTGCTGCTTCCCCTGGCGGGGCCACAGTTTGGCTGGGTTGTGGCTAGGACTTTGCGGGGAAGGGATTATGAGGGGGCAGCTATCGGGGGAGATGTCAGGTGTGTACACCACTCAGGCCTCACAGTGGTCCTCCTAGACCAAAGAGCCTGGAGTGAGCACACTGATAACTTGCTGGCCCAGAAGCATTGGTGGACAACAACCACCCCCAGATGTCTTCTCCCTGGTGATTCCATGAGGTGCTGAGACTTGGATTGGTGGGGCGGGTGCCGGAGGGAATCAGTGGGGAATCTGGCATTCAGTGGTACAAAACAGGTGAATGAGCTGAAGGAGCGCTTTCCACACAAAGCCCTTATTCGGTGACCAAGGGGCCCGGGGATGAAGCCACAGGCAGATCCACACCTTTGGAGCCAGCTATGCACACAGAGGCTGCTTGTGTCTGGTCCTCAGCATTCAAGGAGACAATGGGAGTGGGAAGAGGATCTCCCAGGGAGCGGGGACTTTGTGTGTTGCTGCAGGATACACAACATCAGCCGGGTGGGGCTGGCCACAATGCATCTGGTGCTGCCTCAGAGGAGAGGCTCTGGTGACCTCCCGGCTTGGGAGGACAGGTCCCACAGGCCAGGAGGTATGGAGCTCTCTCAGACCAGCCTCTGGCTGCCTCCAGCCTTGCCCTGTTCAGTGGCAGCAGGCTCCTTGACCCAGGCCAGTTTTTGAACCACCCCCAGATGTCAGCCTGGCTGAGTCACCTAGATGAAGACATGCTGGGCTACATGATCAACCTGAAGGTGAGCCCAGGCCAAGGGAGTCTGTGGGGCTGGGGAAGGTTCAGGGAAAGGACTGATCCCTGGCAAGGGTGAGGAAAGGGTAGTTCTCCAGGATGAGGTCTCACCTGCCCCTCCACCTTGTCCCCACAGGTGGAAGAGCACAGAGATTGCTGCAAGGTCTCCTTGCTCTTTCGGAACAACCCCTACTTCTCTTCATTTGTTCTGTGGGCTCTGTGTTGTTGTGGCATTTTTGTTGTCTTGAAATAACCCTTTAATTATATTGTCCCTCTCTGATGTATTTATGTTTTGAGTAACAGGCAAAAAAGCCCCCACCAGGACTATAGGAAAATCCATCTGTGTAAGTGAATTATTCTCTAATGCAAATGTGCAGGTTGTAGAACACAATAAAAAATGTAAGGGGTCCTTTACTTGTGTGAGATATGACTGAAAAGAGTAGAAAGCACACTGAAACTGTTACGGAGAAGCCCGATAAAAAATGTGTTGTCTGGCTGTGGGTCCTCACCTGCGCTCTTAAAAAGGGACTTATTAATACTCCACTACAGGCACACACAAAATGTTAATAAAAGGATTATTTACAAGGGAAAAAGATTTGAGGAAATGTACAAGTCAAGGAGAAAATAGGGAAATAAATTTTTTAATGTGTCCTACCCAATCCACAGACCTGGAAACCCAAAGGCACTCTCAGAGCTGGTCGCACGCTGCAAGCCGGCAGGGAGCCAAAAAGGGGTATCCGTCAAAGCCCACGTGTCTGGTTCTATACCAAACCTGGCTGCTTACCCCCACCCTCAGGTTCCAGCAACCTTCCCTTTGGTGATGATGGGATCTGTAGTTCCCAGTGTCTTTTGACTTTGGTCTGGAGTGGGGGTGGAGTCCACAAAGCCTGTATGGATTTAGCTTTAGGACATCCTTTGCCCCTTAACAATCCCCCCTTTCACTTTTTGCCACCATTTCCATGGTGATTCAGATCAAATATATGGATGTTGGGATGTAGTCTCAGAAGAATATTTTTACCAGGTTCCAGTGTGAAATAAAACCAGTCCTCCAGGTATTTTCCATTGTGGAAAGCAAAAGTACTCCATTCCTGGAAAAACAGTATATCAATCCAAGCCAAAAAAACAAAACATCTGGAGGCATTAGCCAAAACAAGACAGCAAATACATCAAAGTATACAATATTACAAGGAAAAAAATCTAAAAATGGTTCAGCTTATGTACAACACAAATTTTCTCAACCTTGATCCCAAACTTTTAACAGCATAATTAACATTTGCAAACTAAATCTACTTTTAAACCTTTTTACCTATTTTTGCATAAAATCACTGGGCAAAATAACTAAACATCAATTTATTTGCTGGCTTTGTTGGAATAATCCATTAGGATCAGAGCGAACTGTTGGCATCTGGTCCATGTAGGCTTCAGGAGCAAAGTTGACCTCATCAGACTCCATCTGGGCTTTCCTCTTCTCGAGGCTACCAGGAATTTTTTTGTTGGCTGAGTTGTCCTGTCCTGCCCATGGAGGCAGCTTCCTCACCCTCTTTGGAGGTCTCTGGAACCCTACAAACAAAGCAACATGTTCTCCTCTTCTTGGTTCAGCTCTTTTTCAACTTTCTGGAAGAACTCCTCACAAAGCCATACAAATAAACTATGTCCATTTTTTTTTGTTTAAGCAGACACATTCCCTATGGAATTTATGCAAAAAGAGACTCTGAGGTAAGTAGTAAAATATTACTACCACTATTTTTATGCAGTGTTGGTATCAAGGGGAGAGAAAATGCAAACACAGGTTAGATTTGCTGGAAAGAAAAATTGCAAACTTGCTGCAGATCCTGGTCACCAAAACAAGAAAACTTTGTGGATTCAGAACAAAATGCAAAAAAAAAAAATACCAGTACTATGTCAAAAAAGAAAAAAAAAACTTAGTAAATATCAGTTATATTTCCAGGTCTACTCAGTCCTTTGTAGGAAAGTTTTACTCTCAACAGTTCCATCAATAGGAATCTGTTGAGACCTTTTCTCCCTATATATCCAGAAACAATTTCTGTAGATATTAAACAATTGAAGTATACAATATTACAAGGTGACAATCACCATTGACAATTTACATACATCTCAGGTACTGAGAGGTTTTTATACACATTTTAGAAAACCACTGTTAACATTTCTGTACATGCCAAAGTTTTACCATTTTCCCAAGTGACAATGCTTCCCTTCCATTTTACTTCATTAGGTAAAAGCCAAATAGAACAAATTCATTTAATGCCTTTCCCAGGACGAAAGGGAGAAACTTTGTGTAGTGTCCCAGGATCTCTACTGAGGTTCCACAAAATTTCCTTGCATCTGCCAAATGACAGGCTACCAAATTTGCACTTGAATTTAGATTTCTGGGATGTTTTTGTCATAAATATCAGAAAAACGACAGAAACAACAATATTCAATCTCTATGAAGGTATCGGCTTAGTTCAGTAGTACAATGTTGACAATCAAACCATAACCTTTAGTTTTTCTCATAACTGGAGACTTTTATTTTTCCACGTCTATGGGTGCCATGTGTACTAATTTGTCAACCAATTTATACCTTGTCTTGGCCAAGACAAGGACACAAGGAAAAGGACATACAGACATACAACATATAGACACAAAGAGCTCTTTAGTTACCAAATTATCATGCGTGGGATATCTCATACAACTGCAGTTTCACTCAGAGGCCAAAGTAACAAAAAAAAAAAAAAAAAAAAAAAAAAACAGAGAAAAAAATAACCTCAAAGTTAAAAAAAAAAAAAGATAAAAGAAAATAACAAAATCAAGAGTGAAAACATTTCTATGTAAAAAAAAAAAAAAATAATGCCAGCATATGCATGATCCTACATGTTATTTCATGCCTCCTAAACTTTGAAAAGAAGAAGATCGGTTAGAGCATGTTGTTTTTTTTTTTCTCGAGTTTCTTCAGCAAAAAAATGTGTCCCTGTGTATCCTGCGGCAATAACTGGAAAATAAGTCAGTAACATTCAAGTTTTTTCTGTTTCTTAAACAAATATCTCAAGTCCTCAATGGGTTCACAAGACCAGTGGGACTTCGTCTCCGGGTCAGCTCCTTCTGGTGCTTTCTTAACTCTGGAATGATGTACCCATGGTTTTATGCCTGCAAGTTTCAGAGAAGTATGTGTGCTTAGCAAAACATCATATGGACCAGTCCATTTTTCTGAGAGCTGGTTTTGGGGATCCCCACTCTGCCAGGTCTTCAGTAAGACCTGATCCCCAGGTCTGAAGGGATGCAATGGTTGATCAGGAGGCATAGAGATCCTTGAGTTTGCAAAGTTGTGAATTACTGCCAGAACCTCCTGGATGGGTTTCACACATTGTGTGATTCGGCAATCTTGTGCCATTTCCAGACTGGCTTTCAGAACTGAGACCTGGAAGGGTCTTCCAAACACAATCTCAAAAGCACTTAATTGTAGCCCACTTCTAGGTGCCGCTCTTATGCAGAGGAGGGCAAGGGATAGTAACTGGTCCCAAGCAGTTGTGTTTATTGGCACAGTTTTACCAAGGTTTTCTTTAAGGTGTGGTTCATATTCTCTGTCCAGAAGACTGCAGTCTCCATGCAACATGCAATGTCCAGTTGATCTGTAACGCACTGCTCACTGCGTGAGTAACTTCAGAGACACATGCCGGCCCATTATCACTCTAGATAGAGTCCGGCAACCCAAAGCAAGGAATTATCTCCTTCAGCAGCTGTTTTGCAACATTGGAAGCTTTTTCCGTCTTTGTGGGAAATGCTTCCACCATTCCGAGAACGTGTCCACAAAAACCGATAGGTATTTGAAGTTGCCTGTTGTTCTAGGCATTTGTGTAAAGTCCACCTACCAGTCCTCAAAAGGGCACTTGCCTTGATATTGAACTCCAATGGCTTTAGTGTGGGAGTCCATTTTGGGGTTATTCCTGGCACATAGTTGATAACCTTGGGTGATCCGTTGTGCTATTTTATGCAAATGTGGTTCCTTCAAATATGGGTGCACTGTTTCTAATAAGGCATCTCTCCCATAGTGAGATACTTCGTGAAGATGTTTTAGCACCAGATATACCAGGGCCTCCGGGAGGAGTATCATACCATGGGAGTTTACTCTCCAAGTGGAGCTGGGGTCAAACTCGGTAAATCCCCATGCACGAGCTCTCTCCTCATCCCGCTTGGTGTATTCAGGAGCATACTGAGTCAGGCCCACAAGAGGGATGAGCGCACCCTGGAGGGTAGAACAGGCAGTGGCCTTAGCCACGTGATCAGCTGCCCTGTTGCACTTTGCCATGTCAGACCCACCCTTTTGGTGGCCAGGGCAATGCATCATGGCAACAGCTGATGGTAGAGCTACTGCCTTTAACAAGGCCAGGATTTCCAATGGGTGATTGACATCCTTGTTACTAGCGGTCAGAAGTCCCCACTCCTTCCAAATGGCCCCATGCATGTGGAGAATCATAAAAGAGTATTTTGGGTCACTAAATATATTGACTCTTACCTTTTGAGAGTTCCAAGGCACGGGTCTGGGCTATTAATTTGGCTTTCTGCACTGATGTACCTGCCAGAAGAGCCTTGGCTTCCACGGTGTTTTGGAGTGTCACCACTGCATATCCCGCACATCGACGGCCTTGGTCCATGAAAATGCTGCTATCCGTAAATAGCTCCCACTCTGGATGCAGCAGAGGCTGGTCAGTTAGATCTGGTCAGCTGGCATACACTGTGTCTATGGTTTCAAAACAGTAATGGATTAAAGTATCATCCTCAGATCTGTCTGCATTGCTTGGAAGCAGTGTGGCAGGATACAGGGAATTAGAAACATGCAGTTTCACATTAGGATTGGGCAACAGAGCTGCTTGATATTTTCACCTTCGCCCAGCAGTCAACTAAAGTCCACTCTTCTGCTCTAGCAATGTTAAGACCTGATGTGGCACACACACAGTGATGGGCTGACCCAATGTAAACTTCTCTGCCTCATGTAGGAGGTCACAAGTGGCAGCCACAGCACACAAACATGGAGGCCATCCCTTGGTGGTGTGGTCCAATTGTTTGGACAGATATGCAACGGGCTGCATTTCTGGCCCCAACAATTGGATCAGCACTCCTAGGCCAACCCCCTGTCTCTCATGTACATTACGTGTGAATGGCTTCCTAAGATCTGGAAGCCCTAATGCTGGTGCAGAGATCAACTTTACTTTTATTTCATCAAAGGCCTTTTGACATTCTGGAGTCCAAGACAAAGGTTCAGAGTCCAGGCCTTTGAGAGCATCATACAAGGGTTTTGCTATTAGTCCAAAATTAGGAATCCAAATCCTACAAAACCCAGTCATACCCAAAAATCTGTGCAACTGTTGCCGGTTGTTGGGAACTCTAAGGGCTGAAATTACCTGTTTTCTTTCTGTCATCTGTCCCAACCTGTGGGATTCGGAGGCACGAATAGAGAAGGACTGAGGATTGAAATGAGGGGCTTGACACGACTTGCCGCTAGTGGTTGCTTCTTTATTTTTCCTTTACCTTCTCTTACTTTTACATGTTTTTCTTTTTCCTGTCTTTTTACTTTCCCTGGCCTTCTCCCTGCTCCTCTTGCAGTAACCTCTCTCAGTATCCTCTCTCGAAGTCTCTCTCTAGAAGTCTCTACACAGTATCCTTTCTGCAGTCTCCTTCTCGAAGTCTCTTCTCCTTATCCTCTATGCAGTCTCCTCTCCTTATCCTCTACGCAGTCTCTTCTCCTTATCCTCTACGCAGTCTCTCTACTCTCTCCCTTGGTTCCCTTCTTATACCCTCATAGCTCCTCCCATCGTACCTCCCAGTCCCACGTGATTTACCAGAAATGCAGTGGTTCCTCAGAAGGTGAAACAGGAATCGAAACCTAACTTATGAGCATGCGCAACACAGCACATGCTCCATGCAGCTCCGGACATCTCCCCTTTTTTTCTTTTAAATGAGACACCCGGCCTGTCTTAGGTTGGCATATCCCATAACCAGCCTTACCCGTCATTGCTAATCCGGCACACCTGGTCCGGACCGCTGTCTTAGGTTGGTCTGGACAGGTTACACTCTTACCTGTCTTTGGCTCACAGGTTCTCTAGGGCTAAGTTGACCTATCTGGATGCCACTGGGGAGTCCTGATCAAGTACCTTGGTGCCAAGTACTTGGCTGACCACAATAGCACATTCTTTGTTTTGCTTCTGTAGCTGATGGAGAAACCATACACTGAAGGCACAAACAGCAAATAGCTAAGGCTATCACCCTGCCCCAAGCTTGCAACTGTGAGAGGAGTCCTCTAAACAAGGCAATGGCACCATCACTAGTAACAGGGGTAACACAAATAAAACTGTACGGAGGGTTGCAAGGCATGTGAGCAGTTAACAAAAGTGTGTCTATCTCTTCTTCCATGAGCTAACTGCTGACTAAGCATAAAAAGTCCATTTCATAAATGTCCATTCATATCTTGCGGTGTTGGTAAGGCAGAAGCAACATTGGCAGCTGATGCACAATCGCCCATTGTACTGACATCTGGGACACTTGTGTCATCACGGTTAGCAGGGTCAGGTGTATTGACAAACCTAATCAATCGAGCAGGAACCCATCGGGGCACTTCCACATCCTGTGGGAAAAGACAAATGCTGCTGGGCAGCTGTATTAATACTGGTGCGGGTGGTTGCCACTCGTTATTGACCTGGTCCTTCCATCTTGCTTGCAACATCGTGACCTGTCGAGGGTCTGGTGACCAGTGCCGATCAGCAGCTGACCACCCCTGGGTAGCTAGGGTCAAAAAATTAAGGGTAAAGAGAGCTGTAGTCAAACGGTCCCTGGGGGAGTGTTCTCCCCCCGTTTGTTTTAAAAGCATAGTTTTCAGAGAACCATGGGCACATTGAACTATACCCTGTCCCTGCGGGTTGTATGGAATTCCCGTTTTGTGCACAATGCGATGGACCACACAAAAGGAGGCAAAAGCCTTACTGGTATAACCAGGACCATTGTCTGTTTTAATGACACGTGGGCGGCCCATTACCGCAAACACCTGTAGCAAATGTGAGCAGACATAAGAAGTCTTTTCACCACAATATGGGGGGGGGTGAAAAGAAAACCAGAAAATGTCGATGGAGACATGGGCCAGGCTCTGTCATCCAAAAGAGGGTACATGAGTCACATCGGTTTGCCAAATTGGTTAGGGAGGATGCCCCGGGGGTTAACTCCTGGGGGCGGCACAGCAGCTGGAGCAAAAGGTGCACACTTGTGACAGGCACAAACAATGTCATGAGCTTGACAACAAGTCAACCCGTAACGACCCTTAAGTGATGTGGCTTTCATGTGCAAGACTGCATGTTTTTCCATAGCACTCTGAAGTGCTGGACAAATTAGATGTCCCCTAGTAAGCCGCTAAAGGTCCTGGCATTGGGAGATGACCTCTGATATGACCTACAAAAGGGTGATGAGTTCTCTTACGAATCAGTGTTTGCAACTGATGAAGGAGGGGTGCGATGGAGCTATAAACAGAAATATGAGCAACAGTTTCCAAAACATTTGAAGCAAGTACCAGATATTTGCTTTCAGAGTACAAATTGATAAGTTCTTGTGAGTGGCTCTCGAGAGCCAAGAGGACAGTGGTCGCCTCAATGACTTGGGCTGAACCACTGACACCTATACCACCTTCCAATCCCCTTCAGAGACAAAAGAGGCTGTACCATTACTGGAGCCATCTGTAAACACTGTTGGCGCCCCTACCATAGGTTCAGTAACCTGTTTCCTGGGGAAACAGACTGGATGATTTTGTAAAAATTTGCATAAAGAGTTGCTGGGATAATGCGAATCAAAAAACACTGAAGTGGTAAAATATAGAATACTCCATGTTTCATCGTGGCATATTAACCTCTGAATTTGTTCTTTGTTATAGGGGAGAATCACCGTTTGCGGGTGAGTACCCAAAAGATGTAGGCTGGAGTCTAGAGCCATTTGTACAATTCTGGCAACTGAATGAAAATAAGGCTCTAAGACTCGTTTTGGACAGATGTTAAGATGGATCCAATAAATGGGACCATCTTGCCATATAAGTGCTGTGGGAGTAAGGTTACTACAAAATACCAAGACATCAAAAGGGCTAGAGACAGACAACCTATTTAAGGTCACCTGGGCTAGAGCCTTTTCGACTCTAGTTATCGCTTCACGAGCTTCCTGCATAATGACTCTAGGAGAAGCAGGGTCTGCATCTCCTTTCAACGTGTCAAAAAGAGGCTTCAGCTCTCCCTATGTAATAGAGAGCAAAGAGAGTATCCATGCTAGATCACCACATAGGCGTTGGAAATCATGCAAGTTGTGAAGGTGAGCTATGCCGATTTTGGTACTGCTGGAGCATAACTGCCTTTACTCAAATGGCATCCTAAATACTGAAAAGGCTCAGCCATCTGTAACTTCTCAGGAGCAATCTTTAGACCTGACATCAGTAAATGATTCTCCAGGTCCTGGAAACAGGCATACAGCAGTCAGATGTGGGAGCTGCCAGTAACAAATCATCCATATAATGATATACATGCACTTGCAAATGTTTGACTCTAACTCTAATGGGTGAAGGCACACCCATTGATATCTATCATGCGGAGCAGCAGCATTAATGGCCAGAATAGAAAAAGCAAAGTGTTTGGAATCTTGATCATGTACTGGAATAGTGAAAAAACAATCCTTAACAATCCTTAAGATCTAGGATCAAGATATAATGATCTAGCAGAATAGCACTTGGAGAGGGAATGCCAGGTTGCACTGGTCCCATAATCTCCATAGTCACATTCACTGCCCTAAGGTCCTCTAATAGTCTCCATTATCCAGACTTCTTTTTGATAGCAAAGATGGGAGTATTCCAGGGGGAGGTAGAAAGGACTATGTGTCCAGCCTGTAGCTGTTCTTCTACTAACATTCTTGCAGCCTCTAACTTCTCTTTTGGCAAGGGCCACTGTGGTACCCACACAGGCGTTTCAGATTTCCAGGTGATAGGAATGGGCGTGGGCAGAGGCCAAATCACAGTGGCCCCTAGAAAAAAGCATAACCAAGCACTCATTTATCCCCCACTTCCCTTGTCACTTCCTGTAGATTAAAAGAGGGAGACCCTTGCTGTTGTTTACCCAAACCTTGTCCAGGCACGTAGCCCTGATTAACCATCATTTGGCCAGCCAGACTATCTGTGACTAATGAAGCCCCCATCTCCACCAGAACATCTTGTCCCCAGAGGTTCATGGGGATTCCAGGGAGGACATAAGGTTGAAATTGCCCACTATGGCCCTCATTGTCCCTCCAGCGGAGCACAGTAGTACTCCTAGAAGGATTTTGGTATATTCCCAGACCCTGCAAGGAGGTGTAAGCGGTAGGCATGGGCCACTTGGAAGGCCAATGCTCCTTGGATATAATGGAAGTGTCTGCCCCAGTATCCAAAAGGTCCTTAAATGTTCTGCCATTAATTATCAATTCAATGTGAGGCCTCTTATCTAATGTCAGAGCCAAATTCACAAGAGGGTTGCCTGAAGAGCCAAAACCTTCAGCACCGCGAATTACACGGTGGACTTTTCCATCACTGGCTAATCTTGGTAATGGTATAATTTGAGCTATTCTGTCACCAGGGGATATAGAGATAACTCCATGAGCAAGAGATGCAAGAATCTTAATTTCTCCAGTGTAATCAGTATCAACGAGGCCTGGGATGACCTGAAGGTCTTTAAGGGAACTGGAGCTGTGGTCAATTATTAGCCCCACAATTCCATCGGGGAGAGGACCATACTGGCCCGTAGGTAAACATTGCACTCCCATGCTAGCAGTAAGAACAGTATATGCAGAGACACTCAAATTGAATCTGCCGCTTCCTGGGGAGGTGTGGAAGAGGTCAGAGAAAAACTTTGCCTTATTTGGGGATTGCTCTGAACTGCCCCTGTAACTGGCTGAGAGGGTCACCGGGGCTGTGCCCTCCCCCACGAGTTTCCCGGCTGCCCTCCCATACAGGGGGTCAGTGGATTTCCCTGATAATCTGTCTTAGACCTACACTTGTTTGCCCAATGACTACCCTTTTGGCACCATGGACAAACTCCTGGTTTCTTTTGAGGGTTAGCAGTTTGCGGTGCCATAGCGCCCCCACTCCACCCCAAAGATGGGCAGGAGGCCTTTATATGCCCTTGCTGACCACAAGCGAAACAGGCATGGTTTTGTGGTCCAGTTACTGGACCACGTAAGGCCTGAGCAATCACCACACCTGTAACTTGAGCTTCACAAATATCCTTACAAAGTCTCACATAATCATCCAAACCAGCCCTAGCTTTCCATGGTCTAATAGCTTCCTGATGCCACTTATTAGCATTTTCAAATGCAAGCTGTTTAACTATCGGTAGGGAGGCATCAGTGTTACATAGAATTCAGCCAGCTGCTGTCATCAATCTTGCTAGGAACTCCACATATGGTTCTTTCGGCCCTTGAAGGACCTTTGTTAATTGAATGTCAGCTCCTCCTCTATCTCCTATTGCCGTCCAGGCTACGTCCAGCTGCTGCAACTTGGGCAAATACAGCCGGGTCATAATCCTTTTGTTGGTCATTACTACCGTATTGCCCTTCTCCTGCTAACATGTCCTTATTTCTAACCGGAAATCCTGCATCAGCATTGAGTTTAGCAGTATGAGTGTGGTTCTCTAAAAATACACAATTCCATACCAAATAATCCCCTGGGGAAGTAACGGCTCTGACCAACGCCTTCCAATCATTAGGAGTCGGATTCATGCCGATCCAGCTATCCAATAAGGGGTGCGTAAAATTGCTCTGGAGGCCATACTGAGTAACCACCTCCTTTAAAGCCTTCAAATCTTTAAAAGCTGTGGAGACATGTACTCTAGTATGTGCCCCTTGAGGATCTGTCCCTTCCAAGACTGGGTAAGCATAATTAGGGGCCTTGGAAGCCAGGACTCTTTCCATCATAGAGCACAGTCTTTCCATTAACGGAAGATCAACCCTGTTGAGTGTTCTACCTGCCTCAGGAGGTGGCTCCCCAGGTGTTTTCCATCTCAATTTACGCTTCCCTGGCTTATAACAACCGAGGTCTTCCTCATCCTGTTCCTCCCCTCCTCCCGACTCATCGGTAGAATAATCTAGGGGAGGGGCTGTTGGTATTTTTTGAGTAGAGGAAGGGGGACTTACCGATGTAGAACTCACAATGGAACTTCTATCTTCTTCCTCCATTTGTCTCGCTCTCCTGACGGCCTCAGTGGCTAACTGAGAGGCAGTAGTGCCACCGGCATTAAGAGCATCTCCGACCACTCCCCAGACTGTCAAAGTAGTGCCAGGAAGAGACTCAAGGACATATAATTGCTGATGCAAGACAATATCTCCTTCCACCTTATTCCAATTGTCACTATTGACCTGATCCTGCTCCAGAAACCATTTAATAGTGATACTAAGGGTCTCTACAAATCCTTTAAGAATTTTTCTACTAAGAGAAACCCCAAGCTATTTTAGGAGAGCTTCCAGGGTAATAACTAACTGCCCCTTGGACATTGAATTGCCCATGATTCCCGCTACCTTACCTTACTTTACTTTACTTGCCGGCTCACCACAGTTGGTCCTTCAGCGGTTCCTTCATTCTTTTTCACGCCCCACGATGGCACCACCTGTCCCGACCCACGGGATTCAGAGGCACGAAAAGAGAAGGGCTGAGGATTGAAATGAGGGGCTTGAGACTACTTGCCGCTAGCGGTTGCTTCTTTATTTTTCCTTTACCTTCTCTTACTTTTACATGTTTTTCTTTTCCCTGTCTTTCTACCTACCCTGGCCTTCTCCCTGCTCCTCTCGCAGTAACCTCTCTCAGTATCCTCTCTCGAAGTCTCTCTCTCGAAGTCTCTACGCAGTATCCATTCTGCAGTCTCCTTCTCGAAGTCTATTCTCCTTATCCTCTCCTCATCCTCTACGCAGTCTCTCTACTCTCTCCCGTGGTTCCCTTCTTATACCCTCATAGCTCCTCCCATCGAACCTCCCAGTCTCACGTGATTTACAGGAAAACGCAGTGGTTTCTTGGAAGGTGAAACGGTAAATCGAAACCTAACTTATCGCATACATGTGCAACATGCCGCATGCTCCAGGCGGCTCCGGACAGTCATCAGGCTCTGTCTGCCTTTCATAATTTCAAACCCCAAATATGTCACAGTTTGTTTGCATATATGTGACTCGTTAGGTGACACCTTGTAGGCACATTCTGCCAAGTTGTTCAGTACCACTAGAGTATTTTCCAGACAAGATTCGCAGTCTGGACTTGCAATCAATGAATCATCTACATATTGCAGTAAGACACCCTGGTTTAATTGAAACTTCCTGAGATCCCTGGCCAGTATTTCCCCAAAAAATAGTTGGGGAATCTTAAACTCCTGTGGAAGCACAGTCCAGCAACACTGGAGAGTGCTCTTGGACTTAGGGTCCTGCCACTCAAAGGCAAAAAGCAGTTGATTCTGGACATCTTTCGGGATACAGAAAAAGGCATCCTTCAGGTCTAATACCGAAAACCACCCAAAGTCACCAGGTATGGCAGTTAATAGGGTGTACGGATTAGGCACAGTGGGATGTAAATCCTGAACAATATCATTAATAGTCCTTAAATCTTGGACAAAATGGTACTCGCTTGAATGGGGTTTCCTCACTGGCAGAATTGGAGTGTTGTATGGTGAATGACAGGGCTGAATGAATCCAGATTGAAGGAACCTTTTCAATACCGGCTCAATTCCCCTTAAGGCCTCCTCCTTTAAGGATATTGTTTCCTCCTCGGGGTTTTCTCCCCTCTATCACTTCTATCTGTACAGGCTCTGCATTTTTTTGCACATCCTGGGGTACCATCAGCCCATACCCATTTACTTACTCTTTCAACAATTTCTGGAGGCAAAATTTCACCTTTTGGTGGAGCATCTTGAGTAAGTAACATCTGGAACCACAGATCACGCTCTGGAGGCACCTGTAGATGAAGCCTCTGATTTTTGGGTGAGAATATAATTTGCATTGAGCTTACTTAAAAGGTCACAGCCAAGTAGAGGGATTGGACACTCTTCCATGTACAGGAAGATGTGCTGGAGCTGTGTGGTGCCCAGCCTGCACTCCAAAGGTTGTAAGAAGAGTTTCTGTCATGGCCTCCCCGTAATCCCAGTGACTGCTGCAGTCTCTTTGCTCATTTTAGTTAATTTCTTATTCAAAACTGAGTATGTCGCTCCAGTGTCCACCAAGAAATCAATCTGACAATCCCCCACAGTGAGGGTTACCCGGGGCTCCGAGGGGGTTATTTTAATGGGCTTAAGATCTAGTGGAGCCCCTGGGCACCCCTATTCTTCATCTGAACCTTCTCCATGAACTGTCATTTGTCTCCTTTCCTCCACACTTGGCTCCAGATTCCTTCTACTCTGTCTATATTCCCTCCTATTTTCACCTGAGGCTCTACTCTGTGCTATCACTTGTCTCCTGTCCTCTGTGCTGGGCTCTCGATTCCTTCTCTGTCTTTATTCCCTATCATCATCTGAGCCTCTACTCTGTGCTAACATTTGTCTTCCTTCCTCTCCCCTTCCTGGTTCCTGGTTCTGTGTACTCTATATTCCCTCCTGTAACCCCTACATGAATCATCCTGTCATGGTGTTCTCAGTCTTCTATCCTGCCTTCTGTAATTATTGTGTCTACCACTCCCCTGTAACCTAGGACAACTGTGCTTCCAATGTCCCTCGTCCCTAGAGAAAGCACACTGTCTCTGTCCATTAGTGTTTCCCTGAAACCCTGTCTTGTGCTCTCTTTGTATGAAAACAGTCACAGGTTTCAGTCTCCTGTCTTCTCTTCTGTCCTCTCTATTATTATAAATCTTAAACGCTAAGTCTACTACCTGGGACGGACTCATCTCTGTGATGCTGTCTACCTTTGTTAACTTTTTCCTTATGTCTGGAGCAATATATGTGATGAATGTCATAGTGATCAAATGAGGATTTTCTGGGGCATCTGGATTCATATCCGCGTGGTTTGCATACGTCTGAATAATCCTCTCAAGGAACTCTGATGGATCCTCATTAGCCCCTTGTGCAAGTTCTAATATTATGTTATTTTTTTTTTGTTTGGGGATTCCCTGCTCCAGTCCTACCAATAAACATTTTTTATACAGGTCCAACATCGCCATTCCTCCATTTTCGGGGTCCCATCCAGGATCTACCTCTGGGACAGCAATCTCTGGCTCTGGGGATTGGCTGTCCTGTTGGCGGGGATGGTCAGCCTCCTCCCTAGCTTTCCTGAATACCATCCACTGCTCATCTAGACCTAGTAAAGTATGTAACATTGACTGTATATCTTCCCAGTTAGGGCGGTGGGAGACGAAGATGGAGGCAAACAAGTTTGCCATCCTCTTAGGAGCCTGCCGGTATGGGGGAACAGAGTTCCTCCAATTTAGGAGGTCCCCAGTATTAAAAGGATGGTGCGACCAAAAGTACCCAGCAGGGGCCTCCCTGGTGGCGCAGAAGTTGAGCGCTGGGTTGAGAAGCTTCCAGCGACCTCTGCGGCGCCTGTTCAATCCCCTGCTGCTCCCCGGCCACTTGAGGTGGGTCCCACATGGCGCGCAGACCTCTCCTGCCACCCGCTGATCCCTCAGCAGTGTGCTTTGGTCTTTCTGCCTGCTCTGCTCCCCGCTCTGGCAAATTCTCTCACCCTCCCGCGCTTCTGACTGTACCCAGTGCATGTATAAACAAAAAACAATCAAATAAATAAATAAATAAATAAATAAATAAATAAATAAATAAATAAATAAATCATGCCTCTATTAAAAAATATATATATATATATTAAAAAAAAAAGTACCCAGCAGGTCGCCCCTGTTCATTCAAGCCACCCATTGGCAACTGGTGAAGAGGAAACCGTCCTGCCTCAGGGTGATCCTTCTTGCCAAAATGGGTGCCACTTCTAGTGTGGGGAGGAGATGCCATTTTTGTTTCCTCCCTGGAGGGCATTGGAGGCTGTGAAACCACAGGAGTCTGCGAGGGATGGACCTCGGGAGGGGCCTGATCATGTGGCAAACCCATTTGTCCTGATGCCTCAGGAGTCTGTGTGGGAGGGGCCTCAGGAGGGGCCTCCTCAGGTGGAGAAGGCCTTAGTACTGATGTGTTTAAGGTATTTAGGAAATGATTCTCCTCCTCTTCTAACTCCATCCTCCTGCAGTCCTCATGGGAAAGTTTATATCTTCTCTGTGCCATCAGCCAAGCCTCTGCCATATCCCCTATCCAATTTATGGAGGGCGGCCTGTATCTGGTCATGCATACTTTTAAAAGCTGACTCAAAAACATTATGATTTTCATTCCTCACACGCTTAATAGTTAAATCAAAAGCCTCATTTTGTTGTTGCATAGCTAAGTTAAGAGCTTAAATTTGTTGCAGCACATTCTCAGTATGTGAAGTAGAACATCTACTTCTCTTAAAACAATAATGTAGCAGATGGCACCTATGCATATTACCAGAGGGGGGGGGGAAACAAAAACAGAAGCACAGACTGTAAAGGAACAGCTTGTAAACCACACACATACATATGCAGAATTAAAATTATGTGCCATACACTAGGTTTAATCCAATTATTTACACTTATAAAACTGGTGGTAATATTTAACGGAAAAAGGCTACTTAAATTCAAGCCAGAAAAAAACTGAAAGAAGTCAACTTAGGGATAAAACCACCTAAGCTCATGGTTGAGTCCATGTGTGGGTCAAAACCACACCCACAAGAACTGTATGCACAGACAAAAAAAAAACAGACTTTTCAAGACATAAAACAAAGATTTTCACTGTGAGTCCTGCAGACCTAGTGTGCTTTATGGTGACCAACACAAGGAATGTTACTTTGGGCTGGTCAGCCACTGGTGTAGCTTGGAAACCACGTTGGGCACCAAACTGTTATGGAGCAGCCCTGGTATAAAACGGGTTGCCTGGCTGTGGGTCCTCACCTGTGCTCTTAAAAAGGGACTTATTAATACTCCACTACAGGCACACACAGAAGGTTAATAAAATGTTTATTGACAAGGGAAAAGGAATTGAGGAAATGTACAACTCAGGGAGAAAATAGGGAAATAAATTATTTTAATGCGTCCTACGCAATCCACTGACCTGGAAACCCAAAGGCACTCTCAGAGCTGGCCACATGCTGCAAGCTGGCAGGGAGCCAAAAAGGGGGAACCCCCAAAGCCCATGTGTCTGGTTCTATACCAAACCTGGCTGGTTACCCCCACCCTCAGGTTTCAGCAACCTTCCCTTTGGTGGTGATGGGATCTGTAGTTCCCAGTGTCTTTTGGCTTTGTTCTGGAGTGGGGGCGGAGTCCACTAAGCCTCTATGGAATTAGCTTCAGGACATCATTTTCCCCCTAACAAAATGATGGAAATGGGTCTTCTAGGTGATTCATTTCTCGTTATCCTGAACTTTATTGGAAAACGAGAAATTTAAACAAATAAAATGAGGTGTGACCTGTGGAAAACAAAAATGAACTTTTTTAATATTTATTTATTTATGCATACAGAAACTGGGGTACAGCCCAGAGATGTTGTGGTAGGAGTGAGAAGATCCACCAGAGACTGTGTGGGGAAAGAACAGGCAGAATGACTGAAATACATGCCTGAGCAGAGCAGCTGGTGAGATAGGAGAGACTATTGCACCATGGGGGTAGCTCCCTGGTTGGGGATAGAACGTGTGCTGCACTGGCTGTGGATAGCTTTATAGGTTGCTTCTTAACTCTTTGTGCCAACAGGGAGGCCCAGCAAAAGTGAACTTTTATGTACCTGGAAAATATTTAAAAATAGCAACCTGTATGACACTCACAATATTGCTGAAAACTAGAAAACTCTCAGGCAACATTAATTGACAACATTAATTGGCAAGTTATTAATTGACAGATCAAGAAGTCAATATGTTGAAAGTGGTGGAAAACCAAAAAAAAAAAAAAACAGATTATTTTATTTATTTTATTTCATTTTATTTTTAAAGAGGCTGTTTGGTTGGACTCATTTGTGAATCCATCTGGTCCTGGGTTTGTTTTTTGTGGATGGTTTTGAGTACTGTTTGAATTTTGCTCCTTGCAATCGGTTTATTGAGGTTTATATTTTTTCTTTGTTTCACATTATGTGATTCTATAGTTCTAAGAATTTGTCCATGCCTTCCAGATTGTTGAACATGATTTTATATATATATATTTATATATATATATATATATATGTATATATATGTATATATATATATATGTGTGTGTATATATATATATGTGTGTGTGTGTGTGTATATATATATATATATATGTGTGTGTGTGTGTGTATATATATATATATATATGTGTGTGTGTGTGTGTATAGTAGTAGTAGTAGTAGTAGTAGTAGTCCCTTACGGTAGCTCAATGATTATTAGTTTGAGGAACCTCCACACACCTTTCCATAGTAGTTGGATCAGTTTGGATTCCCACCAGCAGTGTAGGATGTGCCTTTTCTTCTTCCACATCCTTGCCAACATTTACTGATGTGTATTTTTTAATGTGTGTCATTCTCACTGGTGTAGGGTGATATCTCATTGCGCTTTTGAGTTGCATTTCCATATTATAAGTGATGTTGAATATTTTTTTAATATATATTCTGTTGGCCATTTGCATTTCCTCTTTGGAGAAGTGTTTTACCTCTTCTGGCCCCCATCCCTTTTTTCCTTTCACTGGACTATTTACTTTGTTGTGGTTGAATCCTGTGAGTTCTTTGTAGAGCTTTGTGATCACTCTGTTCTCAGCTGTGTGGAGTAAAATATTTTCTATGAATCTGCAGTGCTTCTCCTTGTGTTGATTAATGTTTCCTTTGGTATACACAAGATTTTCAGCTCCATGTAAACCTGTCTGTTCGTCTTTTCCTTCACTTTCTTTGCTTTGGGGTATAAGTCTTTCAAGATGTTACAGAGATGAATGTCATGCAGTGTTGTTTTACCTACATTTTCAACTATATATTTTGTGGTTTCCGTTCATGTGGTCAATATTCTCTATCCATTTTGAGTTGATTTTTGTGTATGGTGTGAGGTAGTATTCTAATTTTGTTCTTTGGCATGTGGCTGTCCAATTTTGCCAGCACCATTTATTGAATAAATTGTCCTTGTTCCATTATAAATCTTTGATCCTTTGTCAAAGATTAGTTGTTCATATATATGGATTTACCCCTGGATTTTATATTTGATTCCATTGGTCTATGTTTCTGTTTTTGATCCAGCCCCATACATTTTAGTCATTATGGTTTTGTGGAAGAGTTGGAAATATGTAGTGGACTTTATTTTGTGATACTTTCATCCTAGTTCTTTTCAGTTAGGGCAGACTAAAAAGACTATTTTGACTATTCAAGTTTTTGTGTGGCTCCATATGAATTTCATCAATATTTGTTCTATTTCTTTGAGGGCTATCATTGTATCTAGAAAGGCTACTGTGTTTTCTGTGTTGATTTTGTTTCTTAGTATTTACTAAATTGTTGTTTGTTTTGATTACTTTTTACTTGGAATTTTTAGGGCTCTTTATGCATGTTATCATACTATCTGCAAATAGTGATAGTTTTACTACTTCTTTCCTTATTTGGATTCCTTGTATGTCTTTCTCTTGTCTTATTGCTCTGTCTAGGGCTTTCAGTCTCATAGTGAAAACTGGTAGCCAGAGTGGACATCCTTCCTTGTTCCTGATCTTAAAGGAAGGTTTCAGCATTTCACTATTGAGAATAATATTGGCTGAGGATTTGTCATAGATGGCTGTCATCATATTAAGTTTTGTTCCTTCTATCCCAAGATTTTCAAGTGTCTTCCTCAAAATCAGAGGTTGAATTTTGTGAAATGATTTCTAAGTAGCTATTGATATAATTATATGGTTGTTTTTTTATATTTATTTTTTGTTGATGTTTTGGATTACATTAATTGATTTTTGGATGTTGAACCATTGTTGTTCCACTGGATTACATCACCACTCACTTATGGAATATTATTCTTTCGATGGTTTGTTGGGTTCTGTTAGCATGATTTCTTTTTTTGTTTGTTTAAAGATTCATTTATTTGTTTATATGAGCACTGGGTACAGTCAGAGGTACGGGAGGGTTAGAGAATTCACCAGCCAAAGCGGGGAGCAGAACAGACAGACTGATGAAATACGCTGTTGAGAGGAGCAGCGGGCATGGCAGGGGAGGTCTGCTGCACCATGTGGGACCCTTGGGGGCCAGCTAGGGATCAAACTGGTGCTTGGAGGCCGCAGACAGCTTCTCCGCCCAGTGCTCAACCACTGTGACACCGGGGAGGTCTTGTTAGCATGATTTCCTCAAGAAATTTTGCATCTGTTTTCTTTAGGAAGGTTAGCCCAGAGTTTTCTGTTTTTGGGTTGTCTTTGTTCATTTAGGTATCAGTGTAATTTTGGTTACATAAAACATATTTGATATCATCATTTCTATCTCAATATTTGAAATAATTTTGTAGGATATATACTAGATCATTCCTGAACGTTTGACAAAATTCAGTTGTGAAGTCATCTGGTTCTGAGATTTGTTTTGCGGGAGGGTTTTTATTACTGTTTCAATTTCCCTGTTAGTGACTGATTTTCTTTACCTAGTTTTGGCTGATTACAACCCTCTAGCAATTTGTCCATCTCTTCTATGTTATTAAATCTGTTTGCATAAAATTATAAATTTGGAAGAATTAACATTATTAAAATGGCCATTCTACTAAAAGCAATATACAGATTCATTGCTATTCCAGCAAAAATCATAATGACATTCTTGAAAGAAATAGAACAAATACTGATGAAATCCATATGGAACCACAAACATCCATGAATAGCCAAAGCCTTGCTGATGAAAACAAAGGAGAAAGGAGGTATCACACTTCCAAACTTCAAGATAATACCAAGCCACAATATTCATTTATTTATTTGTATATTTATTTATTTATTTATTTATTTATTGGTTTTTGATTATATCATTTGTTTTTTTTTTCATTTTTTCATTTAAATTTTATATTTATATTCCCGATACAATTGCAACCCCCTTATTTTGATCTCAATCTCTCCCCTCCCTGGCCCCCAACTCCCCATAGAGTGTCTCTGGTTCATAGCTGTTTGTTGATTTTGATATTTTCTTTCTCATAGTTATTCATGAGGGAGGCCTGATGAGAGACTGTATAGCTATATACTTTGCTCTGATTATTGATTAACTTGACCCTGTATATTCTGAAATGTTTTGTCCTCATCGTCGTTCATCTCAACATATGTTTTCATGCCTTCTTCAATCTCCTCTTTAATCCGACTTTCTTCTAGTAGTGTGGGTTTCAAACTCCATGAGTGAAAGGGTTCCTTCCTTTCTTTTCATGGTTTATTTCATGTGCAATGCCTTTATTATCAGAGGAGATAGTTGGTATGATTTTCATCCTAACATATCTGTGGATATTTGTCTTGTGATGCAATATTTGATCAATCCTGGAGAAAGACCCATGCACACTTGAGAATAATGTGCACACATATTTTTGGAGAGTGCAGTTTCCCATAGAGCTCTGTTAACTAAATGAGGTCTAGTTCTTTATTTGGGGCTCTAATGTCCTTATGCATTTTTTTTTTTCATGTTGATCAGTCCATTGGTGAGATTGAAATTTTGAAGTCTCTTACTACATATGTATTTTATCTCTCTTTTCAGAGATGACAATAATTTTCTGATATATTGGGACCTCCTCCCTTTGGTGAGTGTAAGCTGATGATAGTTATATCTCTCTGATTTATGGTGCCCTGACTCATAACATATGACCATCTATTTCTCTTTCTATCTCTTTCAGTTTCAATTTTATTTTATCTGTTATGAGTATCCCTGCCTGTGCCTTCTCTTTTGGTACACTTGGTTGATTTCCAACCTTTTACTTTCATTCTGTGTTTATCTGTTGTAGTTAAATGTGTTTGCTGGAGACAGCAGAAGCTGGGATTTCTTTAATTTGTTTTTATTTTTTAAAGATTTATTTATTTATTTATTTATTTATACAAGAACCGGGTATAGGCCAGATGCGCAGGAGGGTAAGTGGATTCACCAGAGACAGAGCGGGGAACAGAACAGGCAGACTGACGAAATATGCTGCTGAGTGGAGAAGTGGGTATGACAGGAGAGGTTGGATTATGCCATATGGGATTCTCGCCAGCCAGCTTGGCTTGAATCCGCCCTGCAGAGGCTGCGGACAGCTTCAGAGTGCAACACTCAACCGCCTGTGCCACTAGAGGAGGACCCTGGGATTTTTAAAAAAATATTAATTTATTTATGCATACAAGAACTGTAGTACAGCCCAGAGTTGTGGCAGGGGTGTGGTGATTGGATTCACCAGAGACAGCATTGGAACAGACTATGTGCATTGACTGAAATGCATTGCTGAGGGGAACAGCGGTAAGTCAGGAGAGGTCTGCTGCACCATGAATGTAGATCCCTGTGAGGGGATTGAACTTGTGCCTCAGTGGCTGAGGATAGCCTTATAGGATGTATCTTATCCCCTTGTGCCACAACGGAGGCCATGGATTTTATATTTTATTTCTTTTCTTTAATTTTATTTTTATATTCCCCATACAATTGCAACCCCCTTATTTTGACCACAATTCCTCCTTTCCCTACCCCCAACCATAACATGTCTCTGCTTCATAGTTGTTTGTTGGTTTTGATATTTTCTTTCTTATATTTATTATTTTTACTGGTCCCTTTTTTAGGTTTTCTAGATTCCTGCTATAAGTGAGACCATCTGGTATTTTTCTTTTTCTTTCTGGCTTATTTCGCTGAGCATGATCCCTTCCAGCTCCATCCATGTTGCTGCAAATTACATGTGTTTATCTGTTTTGATTGCTGAGTAATATTCAGTTGTGTATATGTACCACATCTTCTATCCAGTCATATATGTTTGGTTATTTGGGTTTCCAAAGCTTAGCTATTGAAAATACTGCTGCTATAAACATAGGAGTGTAAGTGCTCTTTGGGATTAATGTTTCTGTGTCCTTTGTGTAAATACCTACGAGTGGAATTGCTGGATCATATGGAATCTGTGTACAGTTCTAGCTTCCATATGATCCAGCAATTCCACTCCTAGGTATTTACCCAAAGGACACAGAAACATTAATTCCAAAGAGCACTTGTACTCCTATATTTATAGCAGCAGTCTTAGGTAAATACCTAGGAATGTAATTGCTGGATCATAAAGAAGCTAGAGCTGTACACAACTTCCATATGATTCAGCAATTCCACTCCTAGGTATTTACCCAAAGGACATGGATTTTATATCTTAATCCAGCCTGTTACTGGTGTCTATTGTCTTCTCCTTCTTCATGCTTGTGATGTTCTCTTTAATAATCTCCTTGAATAGTTTCTCAGTTCACTTGTCTCTCTCCCCACCTTCTGGGATTCCTATGACTCTTACGTGGCCTTTCCTCATTGCCTCAGATTTTTCTCAAAGTGTATCTACATCTCTTTCTTTTCCTTTTTCCTTTGTAGTCCTCTTTCCTTTTCATTCATCCATTCCACCCATTCTGTTTTCATTACTTTTCCCAGAGTTCTTTCGTGGCTCCATTAATCTTACTAATATCTTGCTTTTCCTTCTTTAAAGACTCAGTTTCATTTTTCGGTTTATAATTATATATCTTAAATCATTCTTTTCCTTTCATCATCTTTATTTTTTGTAATCACAGTGATTCTGAATTCTCTATCTGGCAGTCAGAGACTTTCTTCTATGTTATTGTTCTTGAGTTCTGGGGCTGATTTTCTTTTTGTGGTGTTTGCCCATGGAGAGGCTTGTTTGGTTATTTGTATTTTTCCTTCTCCCTCTTTTTTGTTTCCTAATTTGATTTATGGGTTAGTGTAGTGCCAGGAAGGCACAGAGCTGGTTGTCTATGATCTGAGCAGACCAGATGGGTAAAGGAGAATCCTGCAGCCCTCAGTTACTCTCTCAGCCATTTATTGAGCTTTTACAGGTAGTGCACCAACCAGTTACATGGCAGGGAGGGGTGTTTGGGGTAGGAAGATCAGCCTCCAAGCACCCAGCAAATCTGAACTCCTCCTGGGTTCTCTGGAGCTCTTTCTTCACTTCAGTTGGTCAGCATAAAATAATGAAGCCTTGGCCCACAGAAGTTATATTGTTATAACAATATAACAAAATTTAGGGGCTGCCATCAGGCATGCAATCCTAATGGCAGGAGGGCTGAAAAGGCTGAAAATCATTTATCCTATAACTGGGCACTGTGCCACTGATACTGGTGGGCATATCTTTGGCAGGGGCTCCACTGAGACACTAGGGTGTGGTGTCCAGACCAAGGTCAGCACAGTCACAACAGACTTCACAAGCATAGTAATGCTGGGGATGGATTGTTGGACATTATCCCTGAAGAACACCAAGTCTCCGCATGCTGGTGGTCTCTTCCCCTACATGCCCATCTTTTTTTTAAGATTTATTTATTTATAGAGCTGGATTACAGGCCAGAAATGCAAATTGTGAGAATATTCGAAAAAGTCAGAGTGGAAAACAGAACAGGCAGCCTGACTGAAATACACTGCTGAGGGTCGCAGCAGGTGAGACAGGAGAGATCTGCCTCGCCATGTGTTTTGCTCCCTGGCCTGCCGGGGATCGAACTCATGCTGCAGAGGCTGCAGGTTGCCTCACAGCTCGGTGCCTATGCCTTTACGCCACCAGGGAGGTCCTACATACCCATTTTTTTTAATATTTATTTATGTATTTACACAAGCACTGGGTAAAGTCAGAAGCATGGGAGGGTGAGCAGAGAACAGAACAGAGTGAAGAAGCACACTGCTGAGGGGAGCAGCGGGCAGCAGGAGAAGTCTGCGAGCCATGTGGGACACTCATCTGGAGGCTGAGGATCGAACCGGTGCTGCTGAGGCTGCGGCAGCTTTGCAACCCAGTGCTCAACTGCTGCGCTACCAGGGAGACCCATACACACCCATCCTAACCTTAGTTTTGGTGGCCTGCTACAGATTTTGCTCAGGTCTGGAAGGGTGGCACAAGGTTGCTGTCCTCCAACAGCTATGCAGACAGGCTGGAGTTTTCCTGCTCACCTTTGTTGCAGAGCCCTCCTTCTGCCTTTACTAGTTCCAGAAGGGGATTGTGGGGCTACAGTAAGTTTCTCTACTTCACCTGATAGGTGTTTCAACCAGTGCAGGACCAAAATACAACTGCAGCTCTTCACGTGCCTCTCTGCTCCATGAGCCTCCTCCATGTCTCCTTCTGGCTCTCTCTGTCTTCCATCATCCCCAGACACCTCTTCAGGTTTTCCCCATTTTTATTTTTTATTGAAAATTTAGCCTGAGTTTTCTTCACTTTGTTTTTTCCCCATTAAAGAATGCTATTGTTTTACCTCTTTGTGAATGTTTTTGCAGTATAGGATTTATCTACTGAGGTGAGGCTTCATGGCTCTCCCACCAGCAAAGCACCCACAGTCCTCCAACACAGTATATTGTGACCTTTCATTCTTTTTTTATTTTAACATTCAATTTTTATTTTTTATTTATTTTTGGGCAGCTCTGGGGAGCCCACTTTCCCCCACCTCTTATGTGGCTGCTCCTTATGCTTCCTTTTATATATATTTTTATTTAAATTTTATTTTTATGTTCCCTATACAATCACAACCCCCTTATTTTGATCCCAAGCCCTCCTTTCCCCATCCTCCAAACCCCATAGAGTGTCTCTGGTTCATAGTTGTTTGTTGGTTTTGATATTTTCTTTCTTATAGTTATTATTTTTCCTTGTCCATTATTTAAGTTTTCTAGATTCCTGCTATGAGTGAGACCATCCGGTATATTTCTTTTTCTTTCTGGCTTATTTCGCTGAGCATGATCCCTTCCATCTCCATCCATGTTGCTGCAAATTGCATGTTTTTATCTTTCTTGAATGCTGAGTAATATTCCATGGTGTATATGTACCACATATTCTTGATGCAGTCATCTATTTGTGGGCATTTAGGTTGTTTCCAAAGCTTAGCTATTGTAAACAGTGCTGCTATAAGTATAGGGGTGGAGGTGCTCTTTGGAATTGATGTTACTGTGTCCTTTGGTGACCTTCCATTCTGAAACCTCTTCAGTTCACTCCCTTTCACTTCTCCCGTCTTGGAGGTATGAGATCCATGGGCAAATTGCAATTTATCTTTAATTGACCGTTCCACATACAAGTGAGAGCATCTGCTGTTATCTTTCTCTTTTGGTCTTATTCCATTTAGAATAATCCCTTCCAACTCATCCATGTTGCTGCAAACAGCAAGAGTTCCTCTCTTTTTGGCCACCAAGTAATATTCCAATGAGTCTATATATAACACATCTTCTTGAAATTTTAAAATGATTTTGGGCATTCAGTTTGTCTCCATATCTAGGCTATTAAATGTAGTGCTGCAGTAAACATAGAGACACAGGTCTGACATAGAATTATCAGTTAGTTCTGTGTTCCTTGGGTATCTATGTAGGTGTGGGGATAGCTGGATCATAGGACAAGTTTCATTTTTATTCTTTGAGACTCTCCCCATTGCTTTCTATAAGGACTGGAACCATCTACACATCCTCAAAAGGTTTAAGTGTGCTCATTTTTCTCCATACACTGGCCTGATCTTCTAAATTTATTTGGGACTCCCTGGTGGCACAAGGGTTAAATAATCAGACCTATCCTGACTTGCCCACTGCTTCCCTTAGCAGTGTTCTATGCTTAATCTGCCCATTCTGTTACCCACTCTATCTTTGGTGAATCCTCTCATTCCCTGCCCCTCTTGTATGCAAAGCACCCCAGCTCTTGTATGCATAAATAAATAAATATTTTAAAAATAAATAAATAAATTTCTGTTTATTTGTTTATTTATGTAAGATGTGAGATGGAATCTCATTGTGGTATTGATTTGAATTTCCCTGATGATATGTGCCCATTTAGTTCTTCTGTCCATTTTTTGATGGTGTTGTTTGTATGCTTCTTGCTGAGTTTTATGAGTTTTTCATAGATATTCACATCAGTCCCTTGTCAGATGTAAGGTGTGAAAATATTTTCTCCAGTTCATTAGGTGTCTCTTCATTATGGTTACTATCTCCTGTGCTGCAGAGCACCTTCTCAGTTTGGTCTAGTCCCCACTGTTTATGTTTTCCTTCAGTTTCCTTGCTGCTCAGAAAGGCAGGTCTGAAGTTTCATGAGAGTATTCCCTATGTTTTCTTCTTTGTATTTCATGCTTTCTGCTCTTACCCCAAGTCTTTTATCCATTTTGAATTGATTTATATGCCTACTATGAGATGGTGGTCTACATTTTTTTCTTTTTTTAAAGATTATTTTAACTTTTTTTTTAAGATTGTTTTTTTTTTATTTATACAAGAATGGGGGTGCAGGCCAGATGCGTGGTAGGGTGAAAGGATTCACCAGAGATGGAGCAGGGAACAGAACAGGCAGACAGATCAATGACACTGCTGAGGGGAGCAGCGGGCAAGACAGGAGAGGTCTGTCATAGCATATGGGACCCTTGCCAGCCGGCCGGGATAGAACCTGCACCACAGAGGCTGCAGACAGCTTCACGGCACAGTGCTCAACTGTGTGCGCCACCAGGGGAGGCCCAATTATGGTCTAGTGTTTAAAAAGAGATTTATTTATTTATTTATGCATACAAGAATTAGGGTACAGGGCGGGGGCATGTGTGGGGAGAGGATACACCAGAGATGGAGTGGGGAACAGAATAGGCCAACTGACTGATACCCACTGCTGAGGGGAGCAGCGGGAGAGTCAGGAGCGGTCTACAGTGCCATGTGGGTAGCTCCCTGGAAGGGGATCGAACTCTTGTGGCTGTGGATAACTTCAAAGGTTGCCTCTTAAACCTTTGCACCACCAGGCACATCTTAATTTTATTTTTTGTATGATACAGTCCAGTTTTACCAGCACCAGTTATTAAAGATGCTTTACCTGTTTCAGTATATATATAGCACTCCTTTGTCTCAGATTAATTGATCCATATATATGTTTGTATGTGCATGTGTTTGTTAGAATGCTAGCAGGCATTTTTTTTTCTCATTTCTTTGCTTGTAATAGCAGAGAATTGTACTTTGGTTTACACTTCTTAGCACATTATAAAGTCCCGCATCCTAAAGAAATAAAAAAATCAGAGAGGTTTTATAGAAAGAGAAAGGAAATGAGGGGTAGGCCCTCTGGGTTCAGACATGTGACCTACCTTGGCAATGGAAGGGAGATGGGTGGGCAGGACCTCACATGGGAGATGTGAATAGTGATCTGTGGGTCTCCTGGTGCATCTGCCACTGAGCACCCCAGCCCAGCACAGAGCAGAGTGTACCTCTGGCAGTGAGCTAAGTCCACACCTCTCACTGTGTGGGCAGAGTGTCCAAGGCATCAGGCAGCCTTCCTGGCACAGAGTCACAGAGCCACGTGCACCCCAAACTAACCTGCAACAGAGACAAGAATCTGACAATGGGGAAGATAATTTATTCTTTTAAAAAAATGACATAAATTAGGTAAATGAAAGATGTGCTTCATTCAGAGACTATTTATTTTGTGAAGGTCAAGCAGGACAGACTGTTGAGAGTTAAGCGGTAAGTGTCGAGCATGAGATTGGAACACATTCTCCATGGGGACTGCAGGATGGGAGCCACATGAGCAGCCTGACTCTTGCTATCCAGAGACAACCAGAACTGGCTCTCACAGAGGGTGAGCCATCAGCCACCACCTAAGAATGCCAAGGGCCAACGTTTGCACTGGGTTGTTCTTGTGTATAATGGAGCAGTATATACAACGTTATGTACATTGGGAAGCTTTGGGCTCCCAACAAGCAGACGTGAGAGAGGCACACGGGTATGAACAGGATGGGGGAGTGAGCTTGGCAAACAGTGTAACAGAGCAAGGTCTATCACTATGCGGAGGAGAAAGTTCTCAAAGGACACAAACAGCACAGATCCCGTTATTCACATTTTACATACATATCATCAAAAAGACCACAATACTGCACTGGAGTGGGGGACGTCACAGATAAAAGGCATCACAGTAAATTAAAAACAGAAGACATCAACATTCCTGGAGTTGACTCCACAGTGGAGGGAGATGGAGGTCTGGGATGGCCCTGCTCAGAGCTGGTGGCCACATCTGTGGCCACATCTCAGAGGGAGGTGTCATGTCATTGGCAGAATGTGCATTTTTCCAAGTCAGAAATAGCTTAATTTAAAGGGAATATAATCACCTGACAGGAGTTTCTCTGCTGGAGGTGAGGTGCTGCGTCAGAGGCTTGTGGTCCTGATGCCTCACTGTAGAGGCCTAAATCAGTTAGAGTCCCCAGAGGTACAGGCTGCAGTCCTGTGCCTGGAATGCAGTGGTAACTGCTGACAGTGGCACCCTGCACCAGCCGGGCAGGGCAGCCTCTATCACAGGCCATGGGGGAATGAGGATTCAAGTGGCCCCCTATCAGACCAACATCTGACTAGTGTGTCTTAAGATGAAGTCCCCAATGTCCTTGCCGCTGACCACCAAGCATTCATCAGAGGAGGGACTTGCTTGTCAGTGTCTCGGCACTTCTGACTGTACCCAGTGCTTGTATAAAACTTGTATAAATAGACAAATAAATCTTAAAAAAAAGAAACAGTGAGCAGGCTGAAATTTATCACCAGGCACTTGGAGCCAGGTTGTTTTACTCCAGCCACCTCAGGAGGCGACTTGGGGGTCATCCATGTCTCGATTGCTCAGTGACCACCTGCAAAGGCTTCAGCTTCCAGGAGGCCTATCAGAGGCCACTGCCATGAATTTCTCCTTCCGCTGGAGACAAGCAGGGAAACAGAGGCAGCCTGTGCCTGATATGGCACCAAGACAGAGGCCAAGACACCCCCAGATGCTGAGGGGTGGGGTGCGAGAGGCCCTGCTGAGGAGGGGCAGAGCCGTGGCCTAATGCCACATGGACACACAGGAGGATGCAGGACAGGTAGCCTGCCTGGCACTGGGGGGAGCAAAAAAATGACACAATATCTTCCCAAACACCAGGGGGCTTACTACATTTCTCAGAGCATGTGGGCACCAGAGGGGTCAGTGCCCACAAGAATGCAGGTGTGTGTCTCCAGTGGTAGGGGAAGTGAACTGCTGGGTCCCTCCTAGGCCAGGAAGGCGGCCATTGGCCTCTCTCGGGTTGAAGGCTGTCAAACAAGCACTTGAACTGCTCCTTGTCCAGGTGGATCTTGTCCTCCAGGTCGTGCTACTCAATGACCAGAGCCACTTAATCTTGACAAAGTGCTCATGGTCAGCCAGGCTGTCTTCGCCGAGGTAGCTGCCAGGATGTTGAAGACGATGTGCTCGCAGCGGTCCAGGTTCTCCTTGAGCTCTTTGGTGTCTGTGCCGCTGGATCAGAACCCTCTGCTCTCCAGCAGCAGTTAATATAGACAAAGGGCAGGCACTGAGCCCTGGAGCAGTGAGAGGGGGCAGGCGGAGCCTGGGGCATGTGCTCTGGGCAGCCTGGCTGCAGGTTCCTAGGGTCTGCCTCTCCCCACAGCCTTGGGCACCAACACTATGGGGGCTAGAACCCACGGAACTCAGGAGTGCCAAGGTAAGGGTACTGAGGGCACTTCTGGTGACAAAGGCCCCAGTCTCTGGGAGAGCTGACTGGGGCACCTCCCTCTGCAGGAAAGGATGGGGTCTCTAAGCCCTCTGGCTGCAAGAGGACCTGCTGAGAACACTGTAGAAATGCAGGCTGGAGGTGGGAAGACACAGGGAGGGTTGCATGCCTGCACTCCCCATTAGGGTCCATCTCTGGGGAACACAGAGGGTCCCTCATCTCAAATCCAAGCCACCGTCACTGTCTGTCTGCAGAACCACCAGTTTCCTTACAGCCTCCAGGCTCCCTGAGAACAAGGAAGAGGTGGGCTAAGTGTCTCGGGGTTCTGCGGGGAAGAGGCCCAACCACATCGGATGCCTCAGTCTCCAGGCACAGGCAGGGCACAGAAAGGCACAGCCACACAACTCCCACCAGATGTTGGGCATGTGGCTGCCATGTTGCCTCTCTGTCTCGATGGACAATGGCAGCCTCTAGACCCTGACTCCACATCTGTCACCTCACTAGCTTGTCTCTAGCAACCTGCACTTCCCAAAGCCTGCACCGCCAGGCACAAAGATTTGCACTTCAGTGGCACAGTGATTCGAACCTGCCCTGGCTGCCCTGGACACTGAGGCTACCCCACCCACCCATGGCCTTGCACAGGCCTGCAGCTCAGCAAGGCAAGGCAATGTTGGTCATGCAGCCAGGATGCGAGCCCGAATGACCTCCAAACATGCGTCCAGGCAGGAAGGGTGGTTCTGGAGCCTGTGCCCAGGGGAACATGGGCCCGATCCCTGCTGCTGTGCTCCTTCTGCTCTCCCAAACCCTGAATAGGTCTGCCAGCTCCATGACGGTGTGTGCGGGGTGGACCAAAAGTAAGCTAAGCTGCGGAGACCATACTACAGCCACGAGTCGCTTGCCACCGGGTAGATTCTGAGAAACACTCTCACAGATGAGGCTGTGCCAGTGTCAAATCCCGACAGGGTTGCTGCCACACACCCAGAGTGTTTTGCACAGCTCCCGGGCCTCAGTCACACATGAGCTGCACCATCACATGACCTGCGACTGTGTTGTCTCATTTAAATCTACCCTTGGGAGATGTAAGCATGCATAAAGATGCCTCTTTCTTCTTGCTGCTATTTTCCTGTCTCCAGATAAATTTGGCCCAGCTCACAAAGAAAAGTGCAACATGCACATAACCCATGAGGCTCAGGAGCCAAAGCACATAACTATTAATTCCCTATATAGCGTGTTCACTGATAGCTGCATGACCACCCAAAATCACACCAAGATCTCCTATGTAGCATGAAGCCACCCTCATCTGAAAAAGGAATGTTTTCTCTCTGCTTCCGTAGAAGCTAGGCCTCTTATTTTTTTAAACTAATTTTAAAAATATTTATTTATTTATGCATACAAGAGCTGGGGTACAGGCCAGAGATGCAGGGGTGTTGGGGTAAGAGGATTCACCAGAGACAGAGCAGGGAAACAGAACAGGCAGACAGACTGAAATACACTGCTGACGGGAGCAGTGGGCAAGACAGGAGAGGGCTGTGTCACCATGTGGGTTGCTTCCTGGCCAGCCAGGATCAAACTTGCTCTTCTGAGGATGCAAATTGCTTCATAGTGTGGTACTTTACCCCTTGCACCACCAAGGAGGCCCCTATGCCTGTTACTAAAAGCAAAGATCATCCTTTGGAAGGTTGTTATGTACAAAGAAACCCATTAGCAAATGTTTGCTGGTCTCTGATCTAGCAAGTGGCCTGCGGTGGATGCCAGGACCCTGTGACAGACATGCGGCTCTAGAGGTCATGCATTCCACATGTGGGGTACTATTCACCCAGAGCACAAGATGAAATGTTGCTGGCCTAGGCCAACAGCCAAGCCACAGGGAGTGACCTGCACTGCCCAGTTCAGAAGGACAAAGGCAAACGTGGGCTTGAATCGGGCATGATTCAAGGAGCAAGACACTGAGGAAAGCCGGTGGACACTAGTGAAGGCAAGCTTCTGAGGTCCTGGAGGAAGAAGTGGCTGCAAGGGGTGGGGCAATGCCCCAAGCTGCTGGATCAGGAAGGGGAGCCAGTGAACAGGCCCCAGACTCCTCAAGGCTGCTCTGGTCTGGGAGACACAGCACACACTAGTGGTGACCAGCACCGAGACAGGGATCTGTCAGGCACTGGCGGGCTCCACTGACACATGGGGGTGGACAAAGTGAAGCTCATTTCCTAAAGATATGTGTGTGAACCCTTATCACCTTGGTCCCTGGGCTCAAGGCAGCCCTGCAGCTGCCACGGTGCCCAACCCACCAGCTGCTCCAGACTGCCAGACTTATTCCTCACATCCCCAGGTAAGCCACCTGTGGACCACCAGCTGCAGGTCTGCTGTGCCTACACCTACCTCATCTCCAGGAGAAGTACTGTTGTCCAGGCTACTGAAAATGTTTTCCAGGAGTGCTAGGAGGACCAACAGAGATGGCAGGAGGTTCACCACCTTGTCCAGATCCCAGATGAACATCCGGGACTTGTCAAACTCATTGTGCTTGCAGACATTCTTGGCTACAGCCTCCATTTCCTCCCCCAGCATGCTATTGGCCTGGACATCCTCCAGGAGTCTCTCACAGGCCTTCCAGAACACCGGCATTTTGTAGCAGAGCTCTCAGAGAGCTCCTGCTGTGGGGACAGGGCGGGACTCATGATGGTGCCAGCTCCAGAGGGGACACCAGCGCCTACCTCCTGGGAGGAACGACCAGTCCTGGAATGGCAGTGTGCTGCTCAGCCCTTCAGGCCATGCTGGGGTGTAGGGATGGGGTGGGGAGCTAGGCAGGGCTGCCATGACCAGTCAGGTGGGAGAAGCAGGGAACAGCGGGAGAGAGCTGAGGCCTGTGACCTTTGTCTCGGGTCCTGCCCTCACAGACTTTCTCAGGCCAGCATGTGTGCATTGTCATTAAAGCTCAGACAGGAATGGTGACACTGGCATTCGTGGCGGTGATTCTGTCCCTACTGTGAGATCATGGCCACCTGCTATTTAGTCCCTGACCTCTTCTCTGAGCATCCCTTGCTTGGCTCTGCAGCTTCTAGACACACCACACCAGGTCCTCTGCACTCGCTTGGCCCATGCCTAACCAGCAGGGATGCTTGTAGGGCTGCCCACTGGTCACTCCAACTCCCTGTCCAATCATCCCTTCATCTGCACCTCCTCCATCATCATACTCCTGCTCTCTCTATCCCTTCACCTGGTTTTAATTTTTGTACCACCAACAGGTTACATTAGGGTTGGCAAACTTATGCTGCAAAGGACCAAGTAGGAAATAGTTTCGACTTGAGAGGCTGCATGGTCAATGTTGCAGTGACTTTGCTGTGCTGCTGTGGCCAACGCCAGGAGACACTATCTGCCCATGAACCAATGTGTCTGAATAACCCTTTATTTGCAATGACATATGACCAGATCTGGCTCACGGGCTGCAGCTTGCTGACTGTTGTGTGTACATGTCTGTCTCGTGAGGACGCCAGCCTCTCTGGGATGGAAGAGTACTATCCAGCTTCTTCCATTTTGGGGACACAGTGCCTGGGGCGAAAGCAGAGGGCAAAGCCCCTGGCATGGTGGAGTCCCCTCCTCCTCACCCCTGAAAGGGAAGTGCCATGTGCTTGTTGGCATCTCTGCTGCCCTAATCTCTTCACTGAAAGGTCGTGGTCCAAGTCACTTGCTGAGTCCTCTTCAAGACTCCTGCTGCTCCTGCAGGTCCTTCATCTTGATCAACAGCTTAGCCTTGGGGTCTGATGTGCTGTAGTAGGCGGAGCTGGTGAGCAGTGACATGACAGCAGGCGTGCTTGGCTCCTCCTTCTGGGGAAGCACAGGAGCAGGTCAGCAGGGATGTCCCTGTGCCTGCACTCCTTGGACCAGGCGGGTCCTGGGCCAAGCAAAGGTGACCTTTTGGAGACACATGCTTGACACAGCAAAAGCGGGAGCCAAGAGCAGGTGGCAGAGTTAGAACTGCAAACAATTTGCCACTGACAACAGGCATTGCCTTTACAGCGGGGAAGGGGCAGTGAAGAGGCATGCCTCACATCCTCTACCTGGGAGTAGGACAGTGACCCATATCAGTGGGGCGTGGGGACCCCAGGACACCCATGTGCCCTACACCATCCCATGAGCTGTCCCAGGGCCTGCTCTCTGGTCTGTTCCACCTGACCCTCCTCCTCCCACTCTGCTGTCCTGTAGGGCGCTCCCTAATGTGCACACAGATGCTTGCAGGACCCCAGACCTCAGTGCCTATTTCTGCACCTGCAGGCCCCTGACATTTCAGGCACCTGAGATTTTCACACTCTGTTGTGGTGGCCTGGCTGTCCTGGGTTTTGGGGTGTGGTGCAGCACGCTGGCCCCCACCCCCTGGACATCGGGTGTGACTTTGCCATTATGACAACCAAGCTGCGCAGTTCTGGACCCCAGTGCCTGGGGGAGATAGGCCCCAGGTTGACAACTGCTGCCTGGTGGAGGAGCAGGCGTGGGTGTCTCCCTCAACCACCTTGGCCTCCCACCGAGAAAGAGCAGGTAGGGCTTTCAAGACTGTCAAGCCCTGAGGTCGACACCCCCAGGATTTAGGCCTGTCTCCCTCAGTTTCCCTTTCAGGAGGCTCAGGCCGGCAACAGCAGTAAGCAACATGTTGGGAGCAGTTAGGACTGCATGCCCCTCCCCAGCCGCCATCCCACCCCCCAAAACCACCTGGGAATTCATGGGGCAGAACTTGGGCACAGAGCACATGAACTGTTCCCCAGGGGCCAAGGAGAGGGACTTTGGGGAGCAGCTTCCTCTGTTGCTGAGCATCCTCCAAGAGGTGCCTGTCTTTGGGGAAGATGACCTCCATCATTTTCATGGCAGTCCTCATCTTTACACAGGGGTCCAGGAAGTGGGCCAGGGACTTGCCCTTGCCCCCGACCTCCCGGGTCAGCTCTTCCGACTTTGGGTCCTCTACCCTGCACTCCTTGGCCTTCATGTAGCTGAGCACGACATGGGAGGCACATTTGTCCGGGCTAGGGGGCGTGTGTTGGGCACTCTGGTGGCTGGACATACAGAAGCTGGAATAGGACTGCTTCAAAATGCACAGAGTCCTGAGCTGGTCCTTCTCCAGCCCGCTGGGCTGCGAGGGTGGCTTGTCTTCTCCTGCTGGATCTCTGTGTGCATGATCTTGATGGGCACCATCTTCACTGTGGTTGGGATGTCCATCACCCGCTTGACCCTGGAAAGAGATGCGGTCAGTCAGCTGAGGCCCTCGCAGCGTCCTCACGCTGTGGCTAAAGGTGATTTTGATGATCACCGCTTGGGGAAAATGCCTGCTTGGCCCACCACAGAAGTGTCCACCTGAAAGTGGAACTCCCTGACACCGTGGACACCCATTACCCCATGGGAAAGTCTACTCCCGAGCTCACTAGAAGTTCCCTGACCCAGGATGATGCAGGTTCGCCCCAAAACCTGATTAAAGATCCTGACTCTGGAGACTGAATCAGGTGCCTTTCAGGCACGGCCCCACCGAACCCCAACCCCAGAGATGCACAGGATGGAAGAGATGCAGCCTCCACCAGCAGGGACAGTACCTGGTAGAATTCTCACCCTGGATGAGCTGGAGCAGCTTGTCCAACAGTTTCTGGGAGGCAAACTGCAGAGAAGAGGACCAGAGTTGTCCATGGCAGCAGCATGCGTGGGAGGGCACGGGTCTTCCTGGTAGGCCACACAGGAGTATACATGCTCGCCTGCTGCCCTCGGGCATCTGTGGCACACCTCTGAGTGGCCTGTCTGCCAAGATGCAGGGGCTGTGTGACAGAGTCAGGTGGTCCAGGCACAAGTCCAGGACTACCAGTGATGGCATGGCCAGGGCATGCCCAGCGTGGTCAGGTAGCTGACACAGATGCCCCATATGGGTCTCTCAATGGGCCTGGGCTCCCATCCCGGTGGCTGGGCCCCTGTGGGGCCAGCCTCTTGGATAGTGGCTACATCACCTCTTGGTGCATGCAGCAGGTCTGTGGGAATGAGCTCCCTGAGTGTCTGAAGCTCTGAGTTAGGCCATCTGCTCCACTTTAACCACTGTCTCGGCCTCCTGCTGTGGATTCTGGGGCACAGGCCACTTCAGAGGCCTGACACGCCAGCCATGGGTGTTCCATGCTCCTGGAACATCTCCAAGGCACAAGCCTGCAGATCTAGAGAACGAAGGAGCACAAATGAGCAAGGTCTCAGGGACACTCCAGCCACAGTGACACCTGCACCCTGAGTGCCAAAACCGTTGGGGATCCAGGCATGTTCCCCACACCTGTCCCTCTGCTGCCAGGCACCACATCCAGACCTACTCTGCACAACAACATGCAGTCCTACAATAGGCCGTACGTGGGACACATGGAACACACACCCTGAACACACACAAACTGTGCTTCTAGGCAAGAGCAACATCTACCATGTGACTTACTTTGGGAAATGCTTGCACAGGACAAACTAAGAGGGGCCATAAATCAATATATTAGTAAAATCTATGTGCCCATACATCCATGAAATTGCACACACGCCCTCAGGGCCAGAGGAAAAACTGGGGCCAAAACCAGAAAGCTCACAGGCAGCATCACCACCCGTCCCCTGACTATAGTCACCCTGCCTCCTCCCAACAAATGGGCATGGAGGAACCTCTGCTGAGCCTGTCACTCAAGGGAAGAGCGTTTTCAGCTGGGGAGATCCCTGTGAGTCATGGGGGGCCCTCATGAGCCAGCAGTGCCTTTGGAGGTGTAACCAGTTCACTAGTGAGTGCTCAGAAGACCCGCCCCAGCCAGTCGGGGAGCCTCGCGCTGCACCTTCGTTGGTGCCCCTCCTGGGATAGAACCCCAGGTATGACAGATGTCCCAACCCTCCCTGGTCGTGGCAGTGCCAGAGGAATACCCTGGGCCCGTCCCTTGTTACAGGCTCAGGACAAGACGCTCAAGCCCAGATGGCTCCTGTGTAGAACCCAGAGTACAACCCACTTCCCTCCACTTCTTCCTTGTGAGGCAGCTGGGCTGTGTCTCCCACCCCGTGGAGACCAGGCAGAGGCAGTGTGGCTTGGCCAAAGGCTGGAACTCCTTGGTGTCATCAGGAAGAGGCAGGGGGCTCTATGGAGAAACAGACTGGGGTCAGCAAACCCACAACACTGCAGCCAAGCACAGGCACTGCAGGGCATAGCCACAACTCAGGGAGGTCAGGGTGTTTGAAAATTGTGGGTTAGATACACACAGAGAAAGTGGGCATTATCAGAATAGTGAACAGAGCAACAGCTGTTTTGGAGAACACCATAGGCAAATCTGTGGATACCAGACAGACCAGAGCATTTAAACACTGCCAAGCTGGACATGCCTCCAAGGGAAGAGTTGTTCCCAGCCCCTGGATTCTGCCATGGGCCTGATGTCTGTTCTTCAAGCCACTGTGACTCCTAGGCAGTGAGATTGACTCAGGACAATCACCGAATCCCCCGGGAGTTCCTTCCAGAGGACTGCAATGCCCTTGAATGTCTCATATTTTTTTTAAGATTTATGCCTACAAGAACTGGGGTACAGGGCAGACATATGGGGGTGAGAGGACTCACCAGAGACAGAGTGGGGAGCCAAACAGGCAGACTGACTCAAATACGCTGAGAGGGGAGGAGTGACCAACGAAGGAGAGGTCTGCGGCATCACGTGCATAGCTCCCTGACTGGAGATTGAACTCCTGCTCCAGTGGCTACCAATAACTATATAATGCTGAGACAACCCCTGCACCACCAGGGAAGCCCTGAATGTCCTCTTCCTCAGACAGAAACTCAAAATGTAGCATCCAGAGACCCACGTAAATACACCCGGTGCCTATTAGGTAATAAACACCCGCCACCACGCAGAAACAGAATTGAGTTAGCTGCGGCTCAGTTAAGCCAAAGCCTCGGTGCCTTGGGCCGTCTGCAGTCACATCTAACATGTGGCACCATATGCACAAAATCCTCCAGCAGGACTCAAGCTGAGAGCCAGGAATGGGAGAGGACAAGCTAAGACCTGGGCTAGGAGCAGGGCCTCGGTCAGCTGCTGTCCTGGCTCCATCCTGGACCCTGCCCTGCCAGCCTCTAAAGCGCCTGACAGCACATTCCAGGGGTTCCATTATCTACACTGCACCAGCACTAGCTGGGGACCAAGCTTGTCTTAACCCCATTATTTTTTCTTGAACCCCTCTCACTTGCCATAAAACCGTATGTTGCTGCTTATTATCCCAGTTGATTAGAATTCAGGACAGAAAAGTTCAAAAATGAGAATGTGAGGCTCTGTGGGGCTTACAAGTGACTATTTGGTAGGTAGCAGGGATAGTGTGTGACTAGTGTATTGTCAATGTGTCTGGGTTTTGTGTATCTGTGTGTGTCTGTGTGTGCCTGTGTGTATGTTTGTCTTTTTTTTGCTTTCAAGGATAAAGGTTCTGGTGACAGCAGAACCCAGAAATAGAAAAAAGCCATGACTTAAGGACTTAGCCAGAAAAAGCATCTAAGTGCCATGCCAGGGAACACACACTACTGAGAGTACCCCCTCCATCAAGACACACACTCCTGGGGAGCTCAGCATACTTTCTAGCCCTGTGATGTCCCTGTCTTGACCACTGCTCCCCTCAGCAGTGTATTTCAGTCACTCCACCTGTTCTGTTCCCCACTCTGTCTCTGGTGAATCCTCTCACCCTGCCCCCCACACCTCTGGCCTTTACCCCAGTTCTTGTAGGCATGGATAAATAAATCTTTTAAAAATAAATAAATAAAATTGTTTGTAAGGTGATCTTACATGGATTTTTCTTTTACAAATATTATCATCATGAGTTATATTGATCTAAATCTTGAAACTAAAATTTCTTTCATTTATGGAAAATTTTATACTACACTATAACTTATTATTCATGAAAACTAGACCTATGTAAAATCAGTCAACATTTTATTTAGAATTTTTCATTAATGTTCATCAAGGAAATTATTATTTTAAGAAATTACCACACAATTTAAAACATAATGTTATGCTCACCATGAAAATAAATTTGGACAATCTGAATATTTTCCATCTTCAGAAGATGATGACAGTCCAATACATTTTAAAATGTATTACATTCTTGGTTGTAATGCAACTGAGAATCAGTAAACACAGGAAAAAATTCTGCTTTCCTACTTTGCCTAAAAGCAAAACATTCATTTTCAAGTTCCCTCCTCCAGGAAGGACAAATCAGCCTGCAGAAGGCAATCAAAGGAATTTAGCAAATTTACTAAGTAGGTTTCATCTCTTATAAACATAAAACTGCCTTCCTTTGACTTGGAATTTCTGACAGGTTTACTGATAGAAGCTCTATCCATCAGAGTTCTAAGCCACGTCCTTTTTGGTCCCCATTTTCACCTTGCAGATGTTTACCTGTACATGAGAGAAACATGTTATCTGTGTTAGCAAGCTTCTATTTGCCATTCTCTTGTTAATTTGCCTTTTATCACATGGATCTCAGCCATGAATTCCCAAGAGTTAAAGGGAAATTATTTTACTGCCCCTACATAATTTTCCAGAGTAATATGAACCAGCACTTCTCTCCCTTGAGCACACTGGAAATGTGTAAAATTAAGCTCTACTCAAACCCAGTTACTCCACCCTCATGTCAGTTAGTTAGACTGCTGTGAACCATGAGGGTTTTCATTTCTGTCAAATACCCAGATGATCTAGGAACGCTTAACTTTTTCTTTTAAAGAATTATTTATTTATGCATAAAAGTACTGGGGTACAGGCCAGAGGTGCAGGGGGCAGGATGAGAGGATTCACCAGAGACAGAGTGGGGAATAAAACAGGCAGATTGATTGAAATACATTGCTGAGGGGAGCAGTGGGTCAGTCATGAGAGGTCTGCTGCACCATGTGGGTAGATCTACATGGGAATGATTCATTAAATAAGGGTACATATAACTCAGCCATGACATAATCTACTGGAAATTTAACGAGTTTTTTAGGTCTATTAAAATTTTCTGCAACATATGCTTCATTTTTGCAATGTTATATTTTCCCAGGGAGTCAGCCATTTCTTCTGTTTCATCAACTTCAGTTCCTCTCTATATTTTCTCATAATTCTTCTGTTAAATGAAATCTTTTCACTCATAAACTTTTCAGTATTTTGGGAGGTCTCTAATACCCTGGAGAATCTAGAGCATTTTTGTTTTATTTTGTTCTGTTGCACATTTTTCAATGATTAAGACTATATCTCCCGGGGCCTCACCAGTGGCACAGTAGTTGAGCGGTGGGTTGTGGAGCTGCCTGCAGCCTCTGCAGTGGAGGTTTGATCCCTGGCTGCTCCCCGGCCACTGGAGGAGGGTCCCACATGGCACGCAGACCTCTCCTGCTGCCCGCTGCTCCCCTCAGCAGTGTACTTCAGTCTTTCTGCCTGCTCTGCTCCCCACTCTGGCTCTGGTGAATTCTCTCACCCTCCACGCTTCTGACTGTACCCACTGCTTGTATAAATAAATAAATAAATCTTTAAAAAAAGACTATATCTCCCAAACAATTCAATAATTGCTTATTATAGATTCACTATTATTCAGATATATACCAAATACAAGTGTTGGGAAGATGTTTTCTCACAGTAAATGAATTGAACATGACCCATTATTTTCACAAAGCATATTTTCTGTCCCAGGAAAAATAAGACACATAAATAATAGATTTGTAAAGCCCAAAAGAACATTAAACAATAAAAAGCAACTCCATGTGGCATGTGCTCCATGTGTCAGTACACTGAGAAATCCTAAAATTCACTCATGACCCTCTGAGTCACACTGATTAGTGGAACCAAGAACAGCTTAATTTACATTTCTCACAATAATGGCACAAGGATCTCTTGCTCAGATCCTGGAATTAACCAGTTAATCCCCCAGCAGTTGAGGGACTGGTTTTACTTGGATGGTAACCACATTTGCAATGAACAGAATCCCATTAAATTCTCCCAGTTAAAACCAGATGGGAACTGACTTTGTGAATCCTACCTACGTTCAACATTCCAAACACAATCAGTGAGTTCCTGTAATGAAGCAGCCGTGGTCATGACCTCCAAAGCAAGACCTTCATCAAATTATGGTGACATCAGGTGTTATTCACACATCTCAACTTCTGATGGGTTATCACTTGGGAGTGCATTTCCTAATTGGTGGTGAGACAGGTATATTTGTTTTTAATTGGCAATTGATCTGAATGATATGAAATCCAAGTGTGATTCAGAAAGTTACTGAGAATTTCTGAATCGCAGTTTAAAGAACAGTAATTCTTTAAAATCTATACCAATATCCAAGTACTACCACTTCTGCTCCTGTCTCTGCAGAGATGTCTTGAAGGTGGCTTTTTGTTTCAATGTTAAATATTGTTCCCCGCTGAAAACTAAAGGCCAATTTCACCCTCCTTCCCTTTCCATTTTAAGCCTATCCCCAACTCCAAGCCGCTGATGAAGTGCTATTTCTCTTTTATATCAAATTTACCCAATGGTTTTCATGACCTCAAAATTTTAGGTCCTATTTTGTTGCTGTTCAGTGCTACCTGCTTATCACCATTTACCCTTTATCCCAGTAAACAATGTTACCACTATTTCAGTTTTGGAAAATCTTTCTCAAGAACATTTCAAATAATGTGTGAACCCTCCTCTTTTCCAAACCTTTCTAGACTCTCAACAAAATAATATAACCAGATCAATGCTTCTCTCTGCATAGTCATTCATAAAATACATTGTAGAGGGCCTCCCCTGGTGGTACATCAGTTGATCACTGGACTGCGAAGCTGCCCGCAGCCTCTGTAGTGCCAATTCAAACCCTGGCCACCAGTGAGGGTCCCACATGGCACGATAGACCTCTCCTGCTGCACCCACTGCTCCCCTCAGCAGTGTATTCCGTCGGTCTATCTGTTCTGTTCCCCACTCCGGCTCTGGTGAATTCTCTCACCCCCACACACTTCTGACTGTACCCGGTGCTTGTATAAATGCATATATAAATCTTTAAAAAAGTACATTGTAGATACTCAACATTATTTTAATCAAATTGAATTTTGGTGGATTTTTTTTTCCCAGATGCTTTTCTGTTTCATCACGACTATCATAAATCTTTTCTTCTGAAGACTCCATAAGAAACATGTTTATCATGGTTATTCTCTCTTTTAATCTTTTAGATTCTGAACTATTCTTTTAATCTTTTAGATTCTGAAATATATTGTATATTCATGTCTCAGTTTCTATACTTTCAGATATAATATTAATAGAATAGAATCTATGGAGAAACTATGACATATAAATAAGGTTTTCTTTCATTACAAAGACAGATTGTAAGAATATGTTTTTGTTCAGGTCTAACTAATTTGGTAAATAAGAACATTTGTGCTTTATACCTAACTGAATCATTTTGGTAGGGACACAGGGAAAAATCATGTATCATGATAACTGGCTCCAAGAATATGATTCCAAACCCACAGAAAACATGTGAGACTGATAAACCTAGCAACCAACACCTAAGAGAGAATAACAGCTAAAGGCTACTGACAAGATCCTGAAAAACTGATGCCCACTGGAGTAGTGAATCTACCACCAGTAGGTGAGGAAGAATTCAACTGGTTTTTACATTGAGAGTAAAGAATATAATGTGCCACACAGTACACAATTTCAATTTTGTTGGGCATGCTCATCCAGCATTCCCCCAACTTCAAAGTCTTCAAACTCCATTCATACAGATGGTGGGTGGGTTTTTTTCTTCCCTTACATTTCAATCTGCCATCAAATGCTGTTCTTTTGGAATCTGTGAAGAAGATCTGACCTTGTGCAGATACATAGTTGGAAAAGCTGATTAAAACGCTTCTTTCATTCCCAACTGTGAATCTTCACAAGAATGAAAGAAGCACATTAACCAGCTTTCTAGATTACTGTAGATGTCATTCTTTGAACAAAGTGAAAATGAGTAGTTTAGTTAAGAGGAGGTCCTTAGAGAGGTCATGAGATTGGAATCTATAGTCTGTATTAATGAATTTTCCATCTGTGGTCCCCGATAAAAATATGTGGTTTTTACCTCAAAACAGACAACAAATAGGCAGACAACCCAATAACAATGGACAGAGACCCACTTAGACACTTACTAGAGAACACAGGCGATGACCAATGAACAAATAGAAAATGGTTCAACACCAATCATTATCAGGAATATGTGAATCAAAACTATGATCAGGTCTTAACTCAACCCTGTGAGAATGGCCCATATTAAAAAGAATGGAGAGAAATGGGGAGGTGGATGTGGAGAAAAAGGAATTCTCATCCACTCTTGGGAATACTGTTTGTGCAGCTTCCCTGGAAAACACTATGGGCAGAGATAAAAAAAAAAAAAAAGAAAATCCCAAATGTTGCAGCAATACTTCTTTTTTTTTTTCAAATTTAAATTTTAATTTTATATTCCCCATACAATTGCAACCCCCTTATTTTGACCCCAATCCCTCCCATCCCCGCCCTTCCCCCATAGAGTGTCTCTGGTTCATAGATGTTTGTTGATTTTGATTTTTACTTTCCTATAGTTATTCTTTTTTCCTGGCCTCTTATTTAAGTTTTCTAGATTCCTGCTATGAGTGAGACCATCTGGTATTTTTCTTTTTCTTTCTGGCATATTTCGCTGAGCATGATCCCTTCCAGCGCCATCCATGTTGCTGCAAATTGCATGTGTTTATCTATTTTGATTGCTGAGTAATATTCCATGGGGTATATGTACCACATCTTCTTGATCCAGTCATCTATTTTTTGGCATTTGGGTTGTTTCCAAAGCTTAGCTATTGTAAACAGTGCTGCTATAAACATAGGGGTGCAGGTGCCCTTTGGGTTTAATGTTTCTGTGTCATTTGGGTAAATATCTAGGAGTGGGATTGCTGGATCATATGGATGCTCTATCTGTAGTAGGTTGAGGAATCTCCACTCAGCTATCCATATCTCTTGGACCAATTTGCACTCCCAACAGCAGTGCAGGAGAATTCCTTTTTATCCATATTCTTGCCAACATTTGTTGTTGCTAGTTTTATAAATATGTGCCATTCTCACTGTTGTAAGATGGTATCTCATTGTAGTTTTGATTTTCATTTCCCTGATTACAAGTAATGTTGAACATGTTTTTCATATTCCTCCTGGCCATTTGCATTTCCTCTTCACAGAAGTTTCTTTTTAGCTCTTCTGCCCAATTTATGACTGGATTACTTTCTCTGTGTTTGTTGAGTCTCATCAGCTCTTTGTAGATTTTTTGATCAGTCCTTTATCATTAGTGTTGTGGGCAAAAAATGTTCTCCCAGTCAGTGGGGTTTCTCTTTGTTTTTGTTATTGTCTCTTTTGCTGTGCAGAAGCTCTTTAATTTGATACAGTCCCAGCTATTTATCTTTGCCTTTACTATCATTGCTTTGGGTGATGTATCTGTAAAGATGTCTTTGATGTGCATATCATGTAGTGTTTCACCTATATTTCCTTCTATGTATTTTATGTTTTCAGGTCTTATGTCTAGTTCTTTAATCCATTTTGAGTTGGTTTTTGTGTATGGTGTGAGGTAGTGGTCAAGCTTCATTCTTTTGCATGTAGTGACCCAGTTTTCCCAGCACCATTTATTGAACAAACTTTCCTTGCTCCAAAACATATTCTTTGTTCTTTGTTGAAGATTAGTTGAACAAAAATCTGTGGGTTGATTTCAGGATTTTTTATTCAATTCCATTGGTCTGTGTGTCTGTTCTTGTTCCAATACCATGCAGTTTTGATTATTATGACTTAGTAGTACAGTTTGAAGTCTGGAAGTGTGATGCCTACATTACCTTCTCTTTTTTTTTTTCAGGAGAGCTTTGGCTATTCAGGGATTTTGGTGATTCCATATGAATTTCATCAATAATTGTTCTATTTCTTTGAAGAATAAGATTGAAATTTTTATTAGAATAGCATTGAATCTGTATATTGCTTTTGTTTGGATGGCCATTTTAATAATGTTTATCCTTCCAATACATGAGCAGGGGACATCTTTCTATTGCTTTCTGTCTTCTGCTATTTATTTTAACAGTGTTTTATAGTTTCCTTTGAATAAGTTATTTACCTCTTTTGTTAGATTTATTCCCAAGTATTTGATTTTTTTTTGTTTTGATAATAAAAGGGATTTTTTTTTAATTTCTTCTTCTTCAGATTTATTGTTTGTGTATAGGAAGGCTACTGATTTTTGCATGTTGATTTTGTATCCTGCCACTTTACTGAACTGATTGATGAATTGATTTAGTTTTTCTGTGGAGTTTTTGGGGTTCTCTATGTATATTATATCATCTGCAAATAGTGATAGTTTCACTTCTTCTTTTCCTATTTGGATTCCTTGTATGTCTTTCTCTTGTCTTATTGCTCTCTCTCTTATTCTAGTACTATATTGAAAAGCAGTGGTGAGAGTGGACATCCTTGTCTTGTCCCAGATCTTAATGGGAAAGCTGTCAGCTTTTTGCCATTGAGAATGACACTGGCTGTTGATTTGTCATATATGGCCTTTTGATGTTGAGGTATGTTCCTTGTATCCCAAGAATTTCAAGGGCTTTTTTCATGAATGGGTGTTGTACTTTGTCAAAAGCTTTCTTGGCATCTATTGATATTATCATATGGTTTTTGTATTTCTTTTTGTTGATGTGTTGGATAATGCTGATATATTTTCAGATGTTGAACCATCCTTGTGTCCCTGGAATGAATCCCACTTAGTTATGGTGAATTATCTTATGGATACATTGTTGGATTCTGATAGCTAAAATTTTATTGAGGATTGTTGCATCAGTGTTCACTAGGGAGATTGGCCTGTAGTTTTCTTTTTGTGTTGTCCTTGTTTGGTTTTGGTATTAGTGTAATGTTGGCTTCATAGAACATGTTGGGTATTATCCCTTTCTTCTCAATTTTTTGGAAGAGTTTGTGAAGGATTGGCACTAATTTGTTTTTTTTTTTCTTTTCTTCTTTTTTTTTTTAGTTAAAACCTGTCTCACAGATTTCTTTGCTGTAGTTTATATATATAAATATATATGTAATTTATTTCTAAATAAATATATAATTTATTTATTAGTTTATTTATTCATTCATTCATTCATTTAATTTTTTAAGATTTTATGTTTTATTTATATATACAAGCACTGACTGGTACAGACAGAAGTGCAGAGGGTGAGATAATTCACTAGATCCAGAGCGAGGAGCAGAGCAGGAAGAAGGACCAAAGGACACAGCTGAGGGGAGCAGCGGGTGGTAGGAGAGGTCTGTGTGCCATTGGGACCCTCCTCTGTTGGCTGGGGAGCAGCCAGGGATCGAACCGGTGCTGCAGAGGCTGCGGGCAGCTTTGCAACCCAGCGCTCAACCACTGTGCCAGCAGTGAGGCCCACTAATTTGTTTCTGAATGCTTGGTAGAATCATCTGTAAATCCATCAGGTCCTGGGCTTTTGTTTTTGGGAAGGTTTTTGACTACCATTTCAGTTTTACTGCTTGTAATTGGTCTGATTAGGTGTTCTATTTCTTCTTTATCTAGCTTTGGGTGATGGTAGTGTTGTAGGAATTTCCATCTCCTCTATATTGTTGAACTGGGTTTCATATCATTGTTCATAGTAGTTTCTGATTATTCTTTTGATTTCTGCTCTGACTATTGTGATTTTTCCTCTTTCATTTGTGATCCTGTTTATTTATGCTTTCTCCCTTTTTTTCCTTTGTGAGCCTGGCTAGAGGTTTGTCTATTTTATTTATTATTTTGAAGAACCAGCTCTTGGTTTCACTGATCTTTTGGATTGTTATTTTCAGTTTTGATTTCATTTATTTTTGCTTTGGTTTTTATTTCTTTTCTTCTAATGGTTTTGTTTTTGCTGTTGTTGTTGTTCTTTTTCTAGTTCTTTGAGCTTCAAAATTAGGTTGTTTCTTTGAATTCTTTCTTGTTTCTGGATGGGAGCTTCTATTGCTATAAATTTTCCTCTTATTACTGTTTTTGCTGCATCCCATCAATTGAGGAAATTGGTGTCCTCCTTGTCATTAAATTCAAAGAATTTTTTTAATTTCTTCTTTGATCTCCTCATTAGTCCAGTGGTCTTCCAGTAGGTAGAGAGCTCCATAAGGTAGGAGAGCTCCCTGCCTTCTTTTTATGGTTTATTTCTAGTTTGATGCCTTCATGGTCAGAAAAGATGGTTGGTATGATTTCAATCTTGGTGTATCTGTTGATATTTGCCTTGTGTCCCAGTATGTGATCAATCCTGGAGAATGATCCGTGTGTGCTTGAGAAAAACATGTACTCAGATTTTTTTGGGTTTAGTGTTCTATAGATGTCTGTTAAGCCCAAGCACTCTAGATCCTTATTTAGAGCTTTAGTGTCTTTACTTATTTTTTGTCTCATTGATCTATTCATTGCAGATAGTGGTGTGCTGAAGTCTCTCAATATGTATGTGTTTTCTCTGAGGTCTGTTTTCAAAGATGATAATAGTTGTCTGATATATTTTGGTGCTCCTTCGTTTGGTGAATATATGTTAATGAGTGTTATTTTTTCTTGAAGTATTGTCCCCTTGATCATAATGTACTGACCAATGGGGTCTCTTTTTACCTTTTTGAGTTTGAAATCTGTTTTATCTGATATAGGTATAGCTGTTCCTGACTTCTTTTTTGGTCCATTTGCTTGTAGGATTGTTTTCCATCCTTTAACTTTGAGTCTATTTTTATCTTTTGTAGCTAAATGTGTTTCCTGGAGACAGCAAAGGTTGGGTTTTGTTTCTTAATCCAGCCAGTGACTCTGTCTTTTTTTTGAAGATTTTAGTCCACTTACATTTAGAGTTAAGATTGATATGTTAGATCTGTATTTGCATTGTGTTTGTCTTTCCATTGATTTTATTTATTTATTCTTTTAATAACTTTTTTGGCCTTCTTTTGTTGTTATTCGTCCCTCTGAGGTTCTGGATTTAGGACACCTTGTAGTATTTTTTGGAGTGGAGGTTACTCATAATGAAATTCCAGGGTTTCTGTTTGTCTGGTAAGGACCTCATTCTTTCTTCATAGAGGAAGGAGAGTTTTGTAGGATAGAGTATTCTTGGTTGGAATCTGTTTTCTTGGAGTCTGTCTTTTCTCCTTGCCCATAGTGTTTCTTCGGAGAAGTCTGATGTCAGTCTGATTGGTTTTCTTTTGATTGTTATCTATTTCTTCCCTCTTATCAGCTTCATTATTTTTTCCTTGTCTTTGAATCTTGGGAGCTTTACTGTTATGTGTCTTGCTGTATGTTTTCTTTCGTTGTGGAATTTTGGTATTCTTCTTGCTTCTTGTATATCAATTTTCAGCTCCTTCTTTTCATTTGGGAAGTTCTCTTCAATTATCTCCTTGAATATTTTCTCCATTCCTACATCTCTCTCCTCTCCTTCTGGGATTCCTATAACTCTTATATTTCCTTTCCTCATAGAGTCAGAGAGTTCCCGATGTCTTTCTTCATTCCTTTTCCTTTGTACTTCTCTTTCCTTCTCTGTTGTTTTTTTTTTTATTTCTGTGTCTTCAAGATTACTTATTTGTTCTTCCATTTCATCTATTCTGATTACATTGCTTTTCCCAGAGTTCTTTAGCACCTCCATTAATTCTTTGATCTCCTGCATTTATTTTGCTTCTCTCTTTAGAGAATCAATTTCATTCTTCTGAGCATTGTTTTCCTTAATGACTTCCATCAGTTTTTTCATCATGGCAATTTTAAATTATTTTTCTTGAAGGCTCAGACGTTCTTCCCAGTCACCGTATTTGCAAGCTGGTGGGTGTATTTGTGTATTTTTTTTGTTGTTGTGTGTCTTTTCTCTGAAGCATTGTTACTTTGCTTGTAGTTTTTCTTTTCCCTGTTGCCTGTCTTCTAATTTGCCTTATGCATCAGGACACTGTGCCGCTGGTACTAGCTGGCATGTTTTTGGTGTGTTCTTTCAGGAGTTTTAGATACTGGCAATCCAAATGAGTCAAAAACTGTTACGCCAGAAGTCTAGTGAGTCAGTGGTACTTTGAGTATGTTAATGGACACTGTCACAGAATCTCTCCTCCTTCTTTGTTTAATTACAAAGGTGTGTCTGGAAATCCCACAGACTTCCCTGCAGTTAAGGCAGCTGGATTGCACCCTGGGTTCCAAATCTCTGGATCCTCCTCTGGGCTCCAACTTCCTTCCAGGTGGTACCAGGCTTGTGGGGCATTTAGCTCACCTCTGACCATGCAGGGAACCTTCTCCCTCTGGCTCCACAGGGAGCTTTCTGGCAAATTCAAGCGGTCTTTATTGAAGAAAGTTCCTTGTTCTAAAATGGTGCTTTAGGGGCCTCCCTGGTGGCACAGCAGTTGAGCGCTGGGTTGCGAAGCTGCCCGCGGCCTCTGCGGTGCCAGTTCGATCCCCGGCTGCTCCCGGCCACTGGAGGAGGGTCCCACATGGCGCGCAGACCTCTCCTGCCGCCCGCTGCTCCCCTCAGCAGTGTACTTCGGTCCTTTTGCCTGCTCTGCTCCCCGCTCTGGCTCTGGTGAATTCTCTCACCCTCCCGCGCTTCTGACTGTACCCAGTGCATGTATAAACAAAACAAACAAACAAACAAACAAACAAATAAAAAAATAAAACATGCCTCTAAAAAAAAATGGTGCTTTGGAGTCAGGCACACTCTTCCATGGCCCGGTCTGCACCAGCATGGGTGCCTGCTCCCCCTCTGGATTCAGACTGCTGGCCAGAAGGGCGTGGGCAAACTTCCCAGCTCACCTCTGGTTCCTTTCGGAGCATTCTGCCAGTTTCAAGCAGTCTATACTGAAGGTCTGTCCCTGTTCTAAAATGGCAATGCAGGGATGTACTCCCCTGTGTGTCTTGTCTTCCTCAGCGGTCTGCTTCCCCTCTGGGCTTAGACTGCTGGCCAGAAGGGGCCTGGTGCGGGCACAATTCCCAGCTCACCTCTAGTTCCCCCAGGAGCCTTCTGCCGGTTTCAAGCAGCCTTTACTGAAGATAGGTCCCTGTTCTAAAATGGCGATGTGGGGATGCACTGCCCTGTGTGTCCGGTCTGCCCCTGCCATGGGTGCCCGCTCCCCCTCTGGGATCGGACTGCTGGCCAGAAGGGGCCTTGTGCGGGCAAACTTCCCAGCTCACCTCTGGCTCCTCCAGCAGCTTTCTGCTGGTTTCAAGCAGTCTTCACTGAAGAAAGATCCCTGTTCTAAAATGGTGATGCGGGGATGCACTCCCCTGCATGCCGGGTCTGCCCCAGTGATGGGTGCCTGCTACCTTTCTGGGCTAGGACTGCTGGCCACAAGGGACCTGGCATAGGCGAACTTCCCAGCTCACTTCTGGCTCCTCCAGGAGCCTTCCCGATGCAGCAATACTTCTGCTAGGTATTTACTCAAATATGAAAACTCAAAAATACGAAGAGATTTATATGCCCCTGTGGTCACAGCAGTGCTGTCCATAATTGCCAAGTACAGGACCAACCCAAAAGCTCAACAACTGAGAATTGGATAAATTGGGGATAGTCTATATAAATACTCAAGGAAATACTGCAAAGACATGAAAATGAATGAACCAATGCTTTTGGAAACAGAATGGAATCACCCTCTGGCGATGATTTTAGGTGAAATAAGTCAGAAAGTGAAAGGAAAATCATGTGTTACACTTCTGTAGAATATAACCAAAGAACCTAACTGACAAAACACAACAAAAGTAAATCTTAGAAGTTGGGGGAAATGCTGGTTAACAGAAAGAACAGGAGGGGGAAAGTAAAGGAGGGAAAGTGGTGGGGTTCTGAGCGGAGGTTAAGTGAAGGATGAGGGAAGTGTGTGCACATGTGGAGGAGAAAGACTGTAATGTCACAGTTAAATAAATATGTAAACAACTGACATGTGAATAAAAAAAAAGAGTCAGAAAATCCTTGGTTTTATTTTAACACTTTACATGGACCTTTCAGTCACATGTGTTTTTGTGACTTGGTGCATTATTCATTTATAAAATAGTGCCCCAGTGTGCTCTGAAGATCTTCTAAATATTCACACATTGTATTATGTGGTATTAAAAATACCTCATTTGTTAAAATCACCACTAATCTCCCCCCAGGACAGACTTGAAATTATGGGGAAGCTATTGAACTCCTTGGTGATAATTACTGTAAGTTATTATACTTGGGGAGAACAGTCTCTTGTCACTTTCAAGAAGATATCTTCCAAATCTTCCAGTGTGACATTTATTTGGTAGTAATTACTTCCACAGAAAATAGAATTCCATGGGAGAAGAAAAGGATCCACTTTAATGCATAACCCCAAAATGGCAGCCTGATATGAAGTTTTAAGCACACTGTCCCAACTAGATCATGCAGGATGGAAATGGAATAAAATTAAGTGCTTCCATCTTCATCTAGGGCATTGTAAGGGAAACAGTATTGTCATAAACTACCCCATGTAGAGCAGGAAGAATAAGAAAACTAGCAAGTTTAGTATCATGGAATTAATTTGCATTGAGTACTAGCAGTTTTACCCTGAACCGCTGGTGTGCTATCAGTAGCAAGTCTACGCAGCACAGGAAAAAATACAAATATCGCTTAAGCAGAGTTAGAAAAACATCTTGGCTTAACCCCAAAAGAGGGCTGGAAATTCCCAGGGACCTGTGAAGTACAGCTTACCACTTACCAATATATATCTTTTTTTTTTTTTTTTTGAAAATCAGAAATTTTATTGATTTTTTTATGTTTTTCCAGAACATACCTTCCAATCTACCTTTCTAAAATAACATTAATTTCAAACACTTGCTGTACAATATATTGCCATACAATTTCCCAAATATATCACAAAAATGTTTGTAATAGAAAATCTGTAAAACTCATGAGACTAACTATTCTAGGTACAACTAAGTATCTAGTTTGCTGTAATTATAATATATTGTTCATCTCTTTGTTTTTAGCATCTACTCTGTTCTTTATCATGGATGCTCTTTTCTAATAGAAATTCATATTTATTGACTTTTTCATATCTTGAGAGTCCTTGATTCCATCATCACTTTGATCCTATAAGGTGTGTTTCCCCCCTTAAAAATCATTACTACTTAATTTCTCTTGTATGTGATGAATGTGTAAAAGTCCATATCTGATATTGGTGAAGTTGTCTAGATTAATGGATAGTGTCCTTCATTCAGCATGGGAAGCATTTGTATTTGCAAAATGCTCTCCCATCACTCCCCGCCAGGAGGAATCTCGGGCAAGCAGTATAGTGAGTTGAAAGTCATTGCTATACACAGTCATCTTTCAATCTACAACATAAGCACCATGGATATGAGTTATACAGTCATGATTTATAACAAAATGACTGACGGAGGGATGATGATAAGTGGAAAAGTCGCTTGCATGGCAAAACCAAATTAGATTGGGCTCATGAAGGAACAGACTGAAAAGTCTGTGTTCATGCCAATCCTTCATGAGCCTGGTGCTCCTGCATGCCTCCATAACTGAGTTCTTGAGGGATTTGGATATAAAGAGAGGAGAGGCTGAGAAAAACAGAACAAGCCTAGGTCTTACTTAAACCCTCATGTGTATAATCCACCTTTTGTGGACTGACAGGTCAGCAGGTCAGCTGACAAGCTGGATAATCCAAATCATCAGCTAGGTTTCCTCCCAACCTCCACCTATCTCCATTTCCCACTCTCTCGAGTTCTGAGTTTCCAAAACCAATAAATCATTCAGTTCTGAGTACCTGGTAGACCAGATCTGCCATAGGTGGTGCTTTGTAGAACTAGAGAATGGTGTCCTTCTCAAGAATCAGCCCAGAGAGAAACAAGCCACTTTGTAACAGTGATACATCCTTTCTTCTGCATCACATGAACAAATCCCTTTGGGAATCCATAAGTGGAAAACCCCTTTGAATGCACCCACATGATTTTATATAAATTCTGAGGGTATTCTAATCTGTATTCACATTAACAGCCACCATGTGAGTGACTGATGTTCCCTGCAAAGTCACTAAGACATAAACTTTGTGTCTTCAGTTGAATTTGTTGTGATACTGCAGGCCAACCTGAGTGTATTAACAGTGCTATTATTTATTCACCAAGCAATGACTCCTATCAGTTATTTTCTGAAATGTCCACATCTGAGATGTGAACAACACTGACACCTTAAGCACCAGAAATAGCAGTTGAAGCAAATCTGATGACTGAGCCATCAGCTTATGTTTATGCAAATGGGCCCTTGCCTTCCTCTGGAACCCACAATTCACACCTTCTAGAAATCATACCATTTACATCCACATAAAGGAAAAGTCAGAAGTATCAAATGCTGGTATGCAGACTCTCTCATAAATGTTACAATTAGGAGAAAAAGGACATTAGATTCAGGGGTTATGCCTGCTTCCAGAAATTGGGTCCAGGCTAAATGTCTTGGGATGCAGTGAAGTGACTGGCTAATTTCTGTGCCTGGCTCTTTTAGAGGAAATGGTGTTCTATATCATAAAGGACATATCATATGAGGTCAACAAAGTAACAGTTTGGTGGATGATGGATGCCTGACATATTTTTTCCAAAGCAGGAAGCATTCTGATCAGAGTGAGCAGGAATCCAATTCTAAAAAATACAATCAGATATATCTATAAATGACAGGTCAATAAATTAATCTCCCAGCTAACGCATTATCTCACAGCTCTTTGTAACCAACATATTTTCCATAGCTTGTCCTGAAAAAAGAAAGGTAAAAATGTATGTACCTAACCAGATATATTATTGTATGCTGCTCTTACATCAGATTATAAACAGCAATACCAGGGGTGCAGGGAGTGTGCCCGTATCACCATTTTAGAACAGGGGCATTTCTTCAGTAAAGACTGCTTGAAACCAGAAGAAGGCTCCCTCAGGAGCCACAGGTGAGCTGGAAAGTTCGCCATGCCAGGCCACATCTGGCCTGCAATCTGAGACCAGAGCGGGAGCGGGAACCCTCTTCCTGGGCAGACCGAGCATGCAGGGAGTGTATCCCGCATCTTCATTTTAAAACAGGGACATTCTTCAGTAAAGACTGCTTGAAACTGGCAGAAGGCTCCTCGAGGAGGCAGCGATGAGCTGGGAAGTTCGACCACACCAGGCCACTTCTAGCCTGCAGTCAGAGCCCAGAGGGGGAGCTGGAACCCACCGCTGGGGCAGACAAGGCAAACAGAGGAGTGCAAACCTGCATCGCCTTTTTAGAACAGGGACCTTTCTTAACTAAAGCCTGCTTGAAACCAGCAGATGGCTCCTGGAAGAGCCAGAGGTGAGCTGGGAAGTTCGGCCAACATGCCGGCCAGTACCAGCAACACAGTGTCCAATGCTTACGGCAAATTGGAAAACAGACAGTAGGGAGTAGAAAATCCACACACAACCCAGCAGCTCCTCAGGTAAAAAGCACACCACAAAAAGAAATCCACCGCCCAGATTGCAACGACAGTAACTTGGAAGAACTTCTGAGCCTTCCAGAAAGAAAATTTAAAATTGCCATGATTAAAAAACTGACAGAAGTCATAAAGGAAAACAATGATATGGGGAAAATAAACAACGATCAGAAGAATGAAATTGAGTCCCTAAAGAGGGAAGTAAAAGAAATGCAGGAGATCAAAGAATTAATGGAGGTGCTAAAGAACTCTGGGAAAAGCAATGAAAGCAGAATAGATGAAATGAAAGAACGAATAAGTACTCTTGAAGACACAGAAATAAAAAGAAGAAATTAAAAAAAATAATTTTATTATCAAAACAAAAAAAAAAAGAAATACTTGGGAATAAATCTAACAAAGAGGTAAAGAACATATTCAAAGGAAACTATAAAACATTGTTAAAAGAAATAGAAGAAGACGCAAAGAAATGAAAAGATGTCCCCTGCTCATGGATTGGAAGAATAAACATTATTAAAACGGCCATCCTACCAAAAGCAATATACAGATTCAATGTTATTTCAATAAAAATTTCAATCTCATTCATCAAATAAATAGAACAATTATTGATGAAATTCATATGGAATCACCAAAAACCCTGAATAGCCAAAGCTCTCCTGAAAAAAAAGAAGGGATGGAAGTATCACACTCTCAGTCTTCAAACTATGCTACAAAGCCATAATCATCAAAACTGCATGGTATTGGAGCAAGAACAGACACACAGACCAATGGAATCAAATAGAAAATCCACAAATAAACCCACAGATTTATGGTCAACTAATCTTCAACAAAGAACAAAGAATATGTTTTGGAGCAAGGAAAGTTTGTTCAGTAAATGGTGCTGGGAAAACTGGGTCACTACATGCAAAAGAATGAAGCTTGACTACTACCTCACACCATACCAAAAAAAAAAAAAAAAAAAAAACTCAAAATGGATTAAAGAACTAGACATGAGACCTGAAATCCTAAAATACATAGCAGGAAATGTAGGCAAAACAATACATGATATGCACATCAAAGGCATCTTTACAGACACATCACCCAAAGCAGTGATAGTGAAGGCAAAGATAAACAGCTGGGACTACATCAAATTAAAGAGCTTCTGCACAGCAAAAGAGACAATAACCAAAACAAAGTGAAGCCCCACTGACTGGTAGAACATTTTTGCACCCAACACTAATGACAAAGACTGATCACAAAAATCTACAAATAGCTGATGAGACTCAACAAAAACAAAGAAAATAATCCAGTCAAAAAATGCACAGAAGAGCTAGGAAAAAAAAAAAAAACCTTCTCTGAAGAGGAAATGCAAATTGCCAACAGGCATATGAAAAATGTTCAACATCAGGGAAATGCAAATCAAAACTTCCATGAGATACCATCTTACACCAGTGAGAATGGCACATATTAAAAAAAAAAAAAAAACTAGCAACAACACATGTTGGAGAGGTTGTGGAGAAAATGCTACTCTTCTGCACTGTTGGTGGGAGTGCAAACTGGTCCAAACACTATGGACAGCTGTATGGAGATTTCTTTACCTATTAAACATAGAGCTTCCATAAGATCCAGAAATTCCACTTCTAGGTATTTACCCAAAAGACACAGAAACATCAATTCCAAAGAGCACCTGCACCCCTATGTTTACAGCAGCACTATTTACAATAGTTAAGCTATAGAGGCAACCAAAATGCCCAAAAATATATGACTGGATCAAGAAGATGTGGTACATATGCACAATGGAATACCACTCAGCAATCAAAAAGAGAAGCACATGCAATGTGCAGCAACATGGATGGTGCTGGAATGGATCATGCTCAGCGAACTAAGCCAGAAAGAAAAAGAAAAATACCAGATGGTCTAACTCACAGCAGGAATCTAGAAAAGTTAAATAAGGGACCAGGAAAAAGAATAACTATAAGAAAGTAAAAATCAAAATCAACAAACAACTATGAACCAGAGACACACTATGGGGAGTGGGGGCCAGGGAGGGGAGGGATTGGGGTTAAAATAAGGGGTCACAATTATATGGGGAATATAAAAATAAAAAAATATATAAAAATAGATTATAAACAGCCCATTAAAAGAGTTTTTGTATAATCTGTATTTGCTGTCATTGTGGATTGCACTTGAAAAATGGTTGTAGTGATTCTCCTAGCTAAGAAATGCATTGTCTAAGTGTGTGTGTCTGTGTGTGTGTTTGTGTATGTTGATGTGTTGTCCATGGGAATTTGGAAGAATACTATTCTCAAAGATGCAAGAATACGTAGCAAATAATTTGTCCCATTCCAGGAACAACAGGCTAGACAACAGGGAGGTGCAGAGAGGAATAATAAAAAACAGTGCATTCTGCCACAAGAGAAGCAAAGCTAAAACACTAAAGAAACATGCATAAGCCATGCTCAAGTTCCCAGTACCAAGCACTCCATTGGCACTCTATAATGAGGACTGAATGCATGAGGAGTACAAATTAAGTGGCACGATGCTTTCCCCACTACAGAAAGTACCACATCAAGTGGAAATCAATCTCAGAGACAGTATTAAGAGCTGACAATGATATAACACTTAAGTGACCTCAGTGCCATCCCACTGCTAACGAATATGGCATTTTCCAAGAAAACACAAGTTGAATGTCCTTATGGAATGCTTTGTGCAAAGCTAGGGTGTAGGATATGCCCAGAAACATTTAAAATGGGTGCAATATTGCAAGTATTAACAAAACACGTCGAGGGCCTCCCTAATGGAGCAAGGGGGTAAGAATCACATTATGAAGCAATTCATAGCCTCTGCAGCATGAATTCAATCTGAGCCAAGAAGTTAGCCCACATGGCACAGCAGAGCTCTCCTGTCTCCCCGCTGCTCCTCTCAGCAGTGTGTTTCAGTAGATCCAACTATTGTGTTTCCCACTCTGTCTCTGGTGGATCCTCTCACCTCCCCCATCTCTGACGTGTACCCCATAAATAAATGTATGCATAAATAAATAAATCTTTTGAAAAAAGTTGAAAAGATGTGAAGTTTAAAGAGATTTTAACATAATGCCTTTATAAAATAAAGTCAACAGTGAAATTATTTATCACCTCAAACACTTATCAGTGGTAATTTTAATTGGTCTGGTCACTGAAATGAACACAACATCAAAAGTGCCCGGTGTGGAAAAGGCTAGACAAGGGTTAGGACAGTTGTTTTCCACATTATCATTCTGCAAATGAGCAAAGAGCTGACTTAGTGTACATGCTTATGTTCTAGGAAGTGAGCAAGGTTTGTGCATTGTTTTAATTAGGTACTAAGTAAAAACCAACACTTTTTCCCTCTGTGCAAATCTACTTAGAAAATAATCTAACCCGGTCAAAATATATGCACTTCACACTTGAGCTTTAAAAGTTGTTGAGCTTAGGTTCCTCTCCAGGGCTTTCCTTACAGTCCATAATCTGATTTGCGGTCACAATATGAACTTAAAACAAAACAGGGCACTTATTTCTTCAGTCCCTCTCTTCCTGTCCACCCATGTTCCTGCAATGACATTCAGGCCTGTTCCTTTCTAGTCAGTCAGGGAGGTTCTCTTGTCCACAATTTCAGCACCGTGGCAGAGAACAGCCCCCCGGCTACAGAAACAACCGCCTTGATCTCAGCATCAGCAGGGAGGACAGCTCTACCAACACCTAGCCAACCCCGGTTTCAGCACCACGGCGGGGACAGCTCCACCAACTCCCATACGACCCCCTGGTTTCAGCACCATGGCGGAGAACAGCTCCACCAAGAACTAGCCAATCCTCCGATTTCACCACGGAGTAGAACAGCCAACTCCATGCTCTGGTTCGCTGAAGACAATGGTGTAATTAATATCTAGACAATCACCCTCAAACTCAGTAGTGGAAAACGCCCCCAACTTCATACCCTCCTTTACAAAAAGGGTTTTTTTCAGTGGTCAGTGAATGTTCTTTCCTTCTGACCCACACTTAATGTGAACTGATAGGATAGTTACCTAGTTGAAGATGGACTTAGTGTTGCACAGACATTTCTTTTCAAAAAGAAATATCAGCTAGACATGTTATAGAGGTGCCTTTTCTGCAAGCAGTGTTTCAGAGTCAATAGCTAAAGATTTTTGGCTGACTTGTATCCAGACACTGATTATATAGGAATTCAAGTTCCACTGTCATTTTATCTGAAGAAGTGGTTGAAAGAGAAATGACAATTGCCATCAAATGACAAGAATGCTTTCATGTCATTTATCTGTTTTATGTTCAAAAGCATTTATTTTTGGAAACATTGTGTCTCTCTTCCTTTCTGAGGGACAAAATTCATCACTCTTCGCTCAAATTGCCTTAGAATTAAACTGGATGATTCCTCAGGTTTCAAAGCACCCACACATCTCCTGCTTGAGTGATGTTCCTGGACAGACCAAGGTGTGTCTCTGGAAATAGATGAGACCAAAGGGCATTCATTAGTTTCTCAGTGGGACCCAGATGGCAGATAAATATCAGACACTGTCACTAGAGACTTCATCTTCTATCCCTTTCTTATAAATGTCCATAGGTGAGGGGAGGAAACATTTAAAGGGAAAAAAACCTTCAGCGGTCTGAGCTTAGAATCACATGAGGTAGCAGGATGAAAACCCAGACAAACTAACTCCACACAAAAACCCCCTGGAGTGTTAGTATTGATACACTTAGAGGTGGCAAACTGCAGAAAATGACAGATGCAGAAATGATGCAGAAAAGTTTTTATTCCACACTATATATTTCTCCCAGAATCTTGAACTTTATCCAAAATCAGCTGATAAATCATCTTCTAGTGGCTAAAATTTCCATGGGATGCTATCAGAGATCACTCTCAGAGTTGATTCCTATACAAAATCAATGCTCCTAAAGTGATTAATCATTCACTTTATGCTCTCCCCTCATCTCCCTGTGCTCTACACTGCACTTCCTCTTTGCTGTAGGGACTCGTTTCTGCTACAGATTTTCAGATACAACAGAGGGAAAATAAAAACAACACTAAAACTACTATTGCTAGGCTTACCGAGAAAGAGGCTCTCAATATTAATAAACAACAAATGGAAGACAACGGTATCCTTTAATTCTTTCAGTAGTTAACATTGATTATCCCTTAATTCTCCCAAACTAAAGAACTAAAGAAGACCTAAAGTGAAAAACTGAAATTGAGTTGTGATAACCACCATCACAGCAATGTGTCCACAATATTAGAAACAACTACATGCTATGGAAATAAATTAAGGTGTCCTCCTTTCACCCACAAATTAAAGTACAGAGATGCTGTTTTATTTGAAGCTTGTTACAGAAAGCCCATCCATGGTGTCTGCTATTGTCTCTAAGAATGCAGACAGATGGGAAACTTGAGGTGCACTGGGGATGGAGGCTGTCAGTCTGGGCCAGTATAGGTAAGTTGACCAGAACTGAGGCATTTGATGTGATCAGTTTAAGGAGATAGATTCATTTTTTTTTCTGATTGGTCACGAACCAGGAAAACAAGAAAGAGGGAGCTGTCATGGGAGGGTCTCTGAGGCTGCATGGAGGTTACTTTGAAAAAGCTATTTATAGGTAAACCCTCTCTCTGTAAACAAGTTTCCCTCACTGCACTTGGAAGACCTAATCTTACCTGTTTTCAGCAGAGCCATTCAACTTAGTCTACATGCTTTTGTCTCCTGTGCCTTTCCCAGTAAACTCCCCAACTGACCTTCCCTCTTTCACCCTCTGAGTTCTATGTCTTAGCTGAGTTACTGAAGATGTGAATTTCCCATGTGAGAGATTATTAAACTTATTCTTTTTTTAAATAATAAATTTTATTTTTATATTCCCCATACAATTGCAACACCCCCATTATGACCCCAATCCCTCCCCTCCCACCCCCACCCCCAAAAAAGTGTCTCTGGTTCATAGTTTTTTGTTGATTTTGATTTTCACTTTCTTATAGTTATTCATTTTCCTGGTCCCTTATTTATTTTTTTCTAGATTCCTGCTATGAGTGAGACCATCCGGTATTTTTCTTTTTCTTTCTGGCTTATTTCATTGAGCATGATCCCTTCCAGCGTCATCCACGTTGTTGCAAATTGCATGTGTTTATCTTTTTTATCAATCTATGTGATGCTGGTTTGATTATTTGCCTAGATGCCCAGTCAGGAATGGGATAATTTCCTTTGTGTCCCAACAGAAACAACTGTGGATGATAGTTGAAGAAGCTGTGGTTTTGATTCCAGAGCTGGCTGCTGGGTTGGTGTTAGTTCTGAGTCCTACAAGCAGATCCACCATGTCTACAGTCAGTCTACAGTCAGTCTCCAGTTCATGGCAAAGTACCACCACTTAAAATTGATGGGCAAACATTTTTAGTAATATGCTAGCTGCGTACAAGGACAAAGCAGATTTTAAAGAATGTATTAAATAGCAAACCAACTGTTAACCAAGTGAACAAAACTTTAGAATGAGTATAAATATCAAGCACCAACATGGTAACTAATGTCCATAAGTCATACTGGAAGGCTCAGCAACACTTAGGACCAACGCTTTGATTATCTGAATAAGTGGAACAGAGTGGCAAATTGACTGGTCCAAGGCCATGTTACTAACATAAAGCAAATCATGCGTGCCTTCCAATTTCCAACTTCCACATTTATTGAAATGCCAAAAGATCAATAAATCTCCACATGGCTCTCCAGTTTATGAATTAAAACCTCTAGTAAAATTGTCTGTAAGATCCAAAAGCATTCACTATGTTTGGAAAATGTGTTTGTCAGGCATGAGCTTTCAGTTTTCCACTTAACTTTGTTTTGCTAATTTAAATCTAAAATAATTATTTGTGTCATAATTAAAAGATTTTAAGCAGCAAAAAAGGAAAAGAAATGCCAAAAGAAAAATATCAATTCATGATGTTAATAATTAATAATAAAGTGACTTTGTCTTATATCAAATACTAAGAGCATCTTCAGATAACTTCCTATGTGTGGGATGTTATGAGGCTTTGGTTGTAATTGTTAGGGTAGCACTGACTTAGTCTACCCCTTCCTTAGACTTAAGATGCAACTTGGAAGAAGACAAGGGTATTTCTAGAGAGATACTCTCAAAACCAATGATCAAAATACAAACGTAGGCAAATTTGGTGCTTATCCTTAATTACCTCACTAGAGATTGTCAGGAGCCACTTTTAAGTTTCCACTGATTAGCAAATAATCTCAAGTCATCATATGTACATCTACATCTACATCTACAATGACAATGATTCTCAGCCCTGGCTTCCAGCCCCATGGTAGCCCTTCCTTCCATTCCTCTGTAATTAGGCCACCTTCCACAGCCCAAGTCAACAGTGACACCATCTTACACATGAATAAATCTGCACACACCTCCTTCAATAAATCTGCACAAACCCCCAATTAATACATCGACACAAACCCACCTTTAATAAATTTGCACAAGTGCCCCTTTCTGATAGTGCAAGGTAGGGTCTCTCAGCCAGCCTTCAACAACTGCACATACTGAATATAGGGTCTCAATATGTCGCTTTAAACAAATGCCCTCATTTGATTTCCCCACCTTCCAAACACTCTCTTTAAATACACCACTGCCCCCTTTAGCTTTCACAATTCATGTTTGCTGCTAGATGTAGGACTTCTCAGAGAATGTACAACATTTCAACAATTTAAAAACAATCATAAGACAGGCAGAAAGATGTATTCCCCCTGCCTCACTTTGTTCCATGTACAAAGTGGTGAAGGTTTCACACGCAAGAGACACAGATGGACACGCAAGAGACACAGATGGACACATGCTAGAGCCCTTATGTTGTGGCAGGTGATTCCAAAACATACACTCACATGAGTAGAAGGGGGAGAAAGTGCACCCCAGTTGCAGGAAATGAACTGTTGGCCATTAAATAAAACTCTTCTTCAAACAAATCCTTGTCTTAGCTGCCATGCAGAGAGAAGATTATGTCCTGGTTCCTATTAAGGACTTCAGCTGCTGGTGTTAAATAAAGGAATGGAGAATGGAAACAGGCAGTGTCCCCTTACGGACAGGACAGGACTCGAGGATGCCGTAGCCACAGGTCAGCATATAAAAGGTTAAATAAGCCTGGCCACTCTCAGCCAGAGCACTTGTAATTAACTATTTCCTAAGTCTACTGCTTTGTTACTAATTTTCCCAGCTATACTTCCCAGCTATTTCCTCACAGCTTACCCAGTTGGAAGCCATAGAAGGGAGTCACAGACCTTGAGAACAGACAAGGTGAGCCTGGAGTCATTGGCACAGGGCCTCTAAGAGGATTGCCTTGAAGATAGTCATGAGCCTGCACCCCCAGCCGCCTTTGGGTGGGTGCCCACATTAGAGTGGACCCCACTTGCATGGACAAATGAACGTGAGCCAAGGCTAACTTTCTCAGCCAAGAAAGCATAATTCCTTGATTCTCAAATCCCAGCCTGAAACCTACACCCCCTAAATCCTATTTTCCTGCCTAGGGGTGCTTCATATAAAGGAATGAGGCATGGAGGGTTTTTAGAGGCTACCACTTAATCATACCTATAGCAAATGCCTTTTGCATCTGAATCTTTTTCCAGCTTAAATATGTGCCAGAGTCACCTCATCTTCAGCAAGGCCAGGTGGAGAAGTTTCATTGAAGTCACTTGCCAACATAGTGAGTTTGCCAACAAATTGTTAAATTTTCTTTCTCAACAACCTGTGCAGGGAATTTCTGGTTCATTATTTGCCTTCCTCTCTTCTGGGGTACTACAGAAATGACAGCCAAGTTATAAAAGACAAATACCTCCTCCATAGTATGCTTGAAAAGAAGAAAGGATACCATGAACTTATCCAAATATTTTTAAATGAAATTGAGACCAGGAGGGGTAGATAAATGATGGCTGAGCCTTGGAAAGTGTGTGGGACCAGCAGCAGCAACCAATGTTGACAGCTTTATACGTGGGTTGACCAGATAGTGAGGCATGCCAACATGTTATTTATATCACAGCATGTGTCCCCAGTCAAAGCCCCCAGACCTCCTTTCTAAGCAATGAGAGATTTCCAGGGAAAGCCATTCAGATAGCTATGGACACACAACTGGGGAACACAACCAGGGTGGTTTGAAGTCATGCTGCAGACAGAAGAGTAAGGAAGATTTACCATGCAGACCATACACAGTATCCTAACCTCCTTTAATTTTTTGTGGGGATCCTAATAGTGTCTGTTTGAGTCCCCTACCCTCAGGAAAACCCATCTGCTAACAGGTCATCTCCATGCTGTGACAGACATCTACTGTTGGCAATAAGAAATTGCAATGCAATTACCTCAGTCACCTACATTAAACCCTTCAATCTCTTAATTAATAATAAAAATACTTAAACAAACACAATAAAGATACAAGTGCAATGAAAATGCAGTAAGACACAATCAGGAAAAAACTAACAGGCAACAAAGAATATGCTCTGAAAATCCAATGTGCCTCTAAAGGGATAAAATCATGAGATGATACTTAAAAATAGAACAACCAGAGAATGATAGTCACTAGAAATAAAGTTCACAGTCTCTTAACAGAAGACAGCTGACTAAAAAATGTAGGACCCACAGCATAAAACTGAGTAAATCTTCAGAACATACAGCAAAAATTACAAAGTAAACAGTGAGAGACCAAGGGATTAAAGAAACGAGCTCATAGGATTTCCAGAAAGAAGGAACTGGGACTAGAGGACATCCATTAATTACAGAACCACTTTTAGAAGAAATGATTGAATAAGGCAGGTAACAAAAAAAAAAAATCCGAACAGTCACATCATAACACATTCAGATAAATACCCAGGACCAACAGGATGAAAAGCAAAACCTCAGGAGCTTAGAGAAAGAGGAGGGAGTGGAAATCTCTTCCAGACACATCTCATCTGAATCCCTGCAGACTGCACCACAGAACTACGTCTTCATAGATCTGAAGGAAAATGTGTTTGCACTTTTTTTCTTGTATTTATTTATTTATTTATTTATACAAGAACCGGAGTACTTGTATAAATAAATAAATATTAATACAGATTCACAGGAGGGTGAGAGGATTCACCAGAGATGGAGTGGAGAACAGAACAGGCAGACTGATGAAATACACCACTGAAGGGAACAGCGGGCAAGACAGGAGAGGTCTGCTTGGTAGAATTTGGTCCGTTTGGTAGAATTCATTTGTGAGGCCATGTGGATCTGGGCTTTTGTTTTTGGGGAGTGCTTTGATTACTGCCTCAATTTCGCTGTTTGTAATTGCTCCGTTTATTTGTCTGTTTGTAATTGCTCTGTTTATTTGTTCTATTTCTTCTTTGCCCAGTTTTGGATGATTTATCATTCTAGGAATTTGTCCATCTCTTCTGGGTTATTGAATTTGTTTTGCATGTAAGTAATCTCTGATTATTCGTTTGATTTCTACTGAGACCGTTGTGATTTCCCCTTTTTCTATCCTCCTTGGATAGAAAAACTGGTGCAGGGTCTCCCCTGGTGGCACATGCAATTGAACACAGTGCTGTGAAGCTGTCTGCAACTTCTGCAGCTGGTTCGATCCCCGCTGGCTGACCAGGAAAAAGAATAACTATGAGAAAGAAAATATCAAAATCAACAAACAACTATGAACCAGAGACACTCTATGGGGAATTGGGGGCAGGGGAGGGGAGAGATTGAGATAAAAATAAGGGGGTTGCAATTGTATTGGGAATATAAATATAAAATTTAAATAAAAAAACAAATTATATAATTAAAAAACAATAAATAAATAAATAAATAAATGTTGTGGCTTAGTAGTATCTTGAAGTTTGGTAGTGTGATACCTCCTTTCTCCTTTGTTTTCATAAGCAGGGCTTTGGCTATTCATGGATGTTTGTGGTTCCATATGGATTTCATCAGTATTTGTTCTATTTCTTTCAAGAATGTCATTAAGATTTTTACTGGAATAACATTGAATCTGTATATTTCTTTTAGTAGAATGGCCATTTTAATAATGTTAATTCTTCCAAATTTATAATTTTCTCTGTGCAAAACCTATGTCTTTCACCTCTTTTGTTAGGTTTATTCCCAATTATTTGATTTTTTTTTGTTTCAATTATAAAAGGGATGATTTTCTTGATTTCTTCTTCTTCAGATTGATTGTGTATAGGAAGGCTACTGATTTTTGTGAGTTGATTTCATATCCTGCTACTGTACTGAACTGGTTCATTATTTGGAGTAGTTTTTCTGTGGAGTTTTTAGGATTCTCTATGTATATTATCATATTGTCTGCAAATAGTGATTGTTTTACCTCTTCTTTCCCTATCTGGATTCCTTGTATGCCTTTCTCTTGTCTTATTGCCCTGGCTAGGACATCCAATATTATGTTGAAGACCAGTGGTGAGAAAGGACATCTTTGTCTTACTCCTGATCTTAAAGGAAAGGCCTTTAGCTTTTCGCCATTGAGAAGAATATTGGCAGTAGTTTATCATATATGGCTTTTATCATGTTAAGTGTATGTTCCTTCTAGTCTGAGAATTTCAAGGGCCTTCATCATAAATGGAGGGTGGACTTTGTTGAATGCTTTCTCAGCATCTATTGATGTGATCATATGGTTTTATTTTTCTTTTTGTTAATGTGTTGGATTTAACTTACTAATTTTCATATGTTGAAACATGCTTGTGCTCGTGGGATGAATCCCACTTGATCGTGGTGTACTATCCCTTTTGGTGCACTGTTGAATTCTCTTGGCAAGGATTTTATTGAGGATTTTTGCATCAGTTTTCATTAGGAAGATTGGCCTGTAATTTTCTTTTTTTGTGCTGTCTTTGTTTCATTTCGGTATTAGTGTAATGTTGACTTTGTAGAACATATTTGGTAGTATTCCTTATTTTTCAATTTTTAGAAAGAATTTGTGTAGGGTAGGCACTAAATCACTGCTGAACGTTTGGTAGAATTCATTTGTGAGGCCATCTGGATCTGGGCTTTTGTTTTTGGGGAGTGCTTTGATTACTGCCTCAATTTCGCTGTTTGTAATTGCTCTGTTTATTTGTTCTATTTCTTCTTTGCCCAGTTTTGGATGACTATATCATTCTAGGAATTTGTCCATCTCTTCTGGGTTATTGAATGTGTTTTGCATATAAGTAATCTCTGATTATTCTTTTGATTTCTACTGAGACCGTTGTGATTTCCCCTTTTTCATTTATAATCCTATTTATATGTGTTTTCTCCCATTTTTTCTTTGTGAGCCTTGCTAGAGGTTTGTCTGTTTTGTTTATTTTTTCAAAGAATAAACTTTTGATTTCATTGATCTTTTAGATTTTTTTTAATTTTCAATTTGTTTATTTCTGCTTTGATTTTTATTATTTCCTTTCTTCTACTGGTTTTAGGGTTCTTTGTTGTTCCTTTTCTAGCTCTTTGAGATGTGAGATTAGGTTGTTTCCTTGAATTCTTTTTTGTTTCTTGATGTGAACCTGTATTGCTATGTATTTTCCTCTTCCTACTGCTTTTGCTGCATCCCATTCATTCTGGAAAGTGGTGTCCTCCTGGTCATTCAACTAAAAATATATTTTTATTTCTTCTTTGATCTTCTCATTAGTCCAGCGGTCTTTCAGTTGTGTGGATTTCTATCTCTATGAAGTGGGAGGGTACCTTGTTTTCTTTTCATGATTTATTTCTATTTTGATGTCTTTATGATCGGAGAAGATAGTTGGAATGATTTTGATCTTCATTTATCTGTCAATGTTTCTCTTGTGGTCCAGTATGTGATTGATTCTGGAGAATGATTCATGCGCACTTGAGAAAAATGTGTACTCGCATATTTTGGGTGCAGTGTCCTATAGATGTCTGTTAAGTTCATGAGTTTTGTGTTTTTATTTAGGGCTCTAGTGTCTTTGTTTATTTTTGGTCTCGTTGATCTGTCCATAAGTCTCCCATTATATATGTATTTTCTTGAATGTCTGTTTTCAGAGCTTCATTTGGTAAGTATATATTGATGAGTGTTATATCTTCCTGATACAGTGTTCCCTTGATCATAACGTAGTGTTCATCTGCCTCTTTTTACTTTTTTTTTTAATTTGAAGTCTATTTCATCTGATATAAGTATAGCTGTTCCTGCCTTCTTTTTTGGTCCATTTATTGTAGGATTGTTTGCCAACGTTTTACTTTCAGTCTGTGTTTATCTTTTGTGGCACAGGGGAGACAAATTCCAAATAGTGAAACTATCCAAAGGTAAGAGACAACCAAAGCAAGAACTGGCCTTAGGAAGCTGACCACAAAACAGGCACCCAGAGGGGGAGGGATGAGGACACGATGGGGAGGAGGCAGGAGGCATGTGGCAGTGGGTCTGGTGTGGTAAAAGCACCTGCAAGGGTGGAGCCATACTTCAAAACAAACATTGTGAATAGTGTTACCTCAATGTCAATAAACACCAAGAATAAATCTATGGATGTTTTCGAGAACAACATTCTAGAGTTACTCTTTAAACATTGTTTAAACAAGAAAAATAGGAAAAATCACCAAAAAAGGACATTGAAAACTATCACAATGCTGCTCCCCTAAATCTGGAATTTTCTGTCCCAAAACCCTCTCCCAGCTACACCACCAGCTTCCAGACGGGAGGAAGTCCTGGCACTTTGTTATCTTTGTAGCCTTAGGAGCCTGGTGTGAAGTCCACATGTGTATATGCAGGTGTTCACACGTGTATCTGCTCATGCACACACAAATACACACACCACTGTAGGCAATTAAAGGGTATATGTTTTTTTCCTGTAATAACTGACATAAAAAATTGAAGCATCACCATGACGTGTGCCCACATGGGCAGAGGCTCAGTGAATCATAATCAGCTGTGCAGTGAGTGACCTTGACCATCTATTATTTCACAGCCACCTAGGCCCTGTTGGTTCTTTCTCCTCCTGAGCCTGCAAATCCTAAGAAATCTGGCAAGATCTGCTGAAGGGTGATCCCAAATCTGCTCTAAACATGCAAAACAAGAGATAATTTTTCCAAGCATAAATGAATTGGCCAGCTGGGTGTGAATAAGAGTTACAGGAGATGGGGATGCTGTGTTCCCTGAGGTAGGGCCAGGACAAGGGCAAAGAGAGTGAGGTGTAGGATGCAAGGGAACTCAGCAACTTAGTTACTGAGATAAATACTACTGTAATGCAAGATTTCCAGCAAATAGGTTGCCTGCAAAGCATGCACGATGAATACCAGCAACGGTCACCAATAGGAACCAATCAATACTATTCATCTTGTTTTGCCTTTGGCCCTTTCAGGCAAGCACTGAGTACTGATGGTAGCATCTTTGTTTAAAATGCCTGATGTTTTGTTCTTCACTCTTGCATGAATTTTCATTTTTGAAATACATTAACATATTGTTTGTCTGGCTCATAGAGATAATCACTGCATTGAAAATAAACCCCTGGTAAATACCAGCTCACCTCACCCACCTTAATCACCTCAGTGTCCCCCAAAAATACTATCACAAACTCAAGGTAATCCTCTACCATTTTCTGGCACATCTAGAAAAAAAATTAAATCAACAAGATGCTCTTTTTTCTACAGCCCCCAACAACGACAACAGAAATCCTGGACTTTCAGTCAAAATTAGCCACATTAAATTTCAATAATTATTTTTACAAGAGCCTGCCCTGGAACCATGCATGGCAGCAGCTCCAGCAGGGAGTTGGACAGAGGTGGGACTTTCATGTGCGTGAGGCAAAATTTCCAATGAAGATAATACTATTTAAGAATCAGCAGCCTCTACTATCTCTGCCAAACCTCATTCAATGTTTAAAAATCAAAAAAAAAAAAAAATTAGGACAACTCAGGTTGCCCTAAGAACCGACAGAAAGAGTGCTCAGATTTTTCATTATTGTTGTGTTATAAATTGTTAAATTTGGCAAACCGTCTCTCCTAAAGGGAACCAGACCTCACAATGCCCCAAACCTTCTATGTGGCCTAGATTTCCCGTTTTCTTTCCTCAGGTCTTACCTAAGGTTGCCAGTGTCATCATCTAGTGCTGGAGCCCTCCCAAATCTCACAATACCCTGCTCTCCTGCATCTGCACCATTATCAGTTACCTTCATAGAAGCAGGCTTAACTCCAGTTTGTCCTCAACTACTTTGTGGATTACAAGATTCGGCTTCATACATTTGACCTTGGTTTTAAAATAATGTGTTCATAGAACACCTTGGGGCAATTCTATTTATTTTAATACAAGAAAACCAGAATGTCAAAACCAGAATATCAAAGCACCACAAGTAAGAGAAAAATAATCCACTACATGTGAGAATTTCACAGGTTTTTAGCAGAGTGTAAAAGAATTTTTTTATTTTGGTAGATAAAAGTCATAACAAGAAACAGATTGTGCTTGTAATTCTCCTTGTATGAGAAAAAATACAAGATCACAGATTATGGCTGAGAAGGAAAAAAAAAATCCAAATCTCATTAAGCATCTGTGATAGTTGTCTAAATGTCTCTTTTTTTTTTTTCCCAAAGAAAGTTCAGGTAACAACATAGGGTGACTCTAGAAGATCCTGTTCCATCAGTTTAGCTGTGCTGTGTAGTCATTTAGGTTGTCTCACACAAAGATTCCTTTTTCCTTTTAAATTCTGTTCCCCAACCTGTGCCCTTGCAGAGTGTAGTTCACTTACATGCATGGATTTACCTGCAACTGTGGGCTGTAACCCAAAATGCAAAGGCGGCAGAGAGGCACACATTGGACAGCACAGCTTATTTTTAAAATATCTTTATATTTTGGTTCGCGGTTCATTTCTGAGCCATGTTGGTGTCTCCTCTCAGGTACAGCCCCTGCAAAATCCCCTCCACCAAGTCCCGCTTGACTCATCACCACACGGCAAGTGTAATTTAAATAGTTCTCCCGGGACAACCAAAACGCCACAAGCTCAGCCCAGCCCAGCCGACGGCAAGGATGGCAACCGAGTACGGGGCCTCGCATAGATTCTCACATCCTGGGCGACCCCCTGCTGGGAATACGCGCCAGCGGAAGCCCAGTGCTCACCAGGGCCCCGGCCGCTGACCCAGCCAGCCCAGGAGATGGGCCAGCGCCCCCCAACTCCCGGGAAGATAACAGCAGCCCCGCCAGCCGGGGGCAAGCCGCGCAGGAGGCAAGCAGCCTGAGAAGCAGGCAGGCCAGGGCACCGCTGCTGAGAAGCCCAGCAGGCGAGGGGCCCCTCGCCCTGCAGACTGGCAAAGAGCGAGGGCACGGGGAATTGCCTCGAACGCAGGCAGCCCAGGGCCAGTCAGTCCACGACAATCACAGCCGCCAGGACCAGACAAGGACAGCTCAGCCCTGGCCCTACCAGTGGGTTACCAAGCACCACCCTTTGATGACTGATATCGCAAGGCATACCTAGCTGCTGACAGATCAACCCAGGTACCACTAGTTGAGGCTTGTGATCGCAAGGCATACCTAGCTGCTGACAGATCTACCGAGCACCAAGTAGGCCTGGCCTGATGTTGCAAGGCATAACTAGTTGCTGAATTAGCCCTGCTACCAGTTGAGGACTCATAAACCACAAGGCATAACTAGTTGCTGACAGATCAACCCAGGCACAACTAGTCACAAGTCCTTGCTGACAGAGTCCCAACAAGTCAATGATGTCCAAGGCATAACATGTTACTGACAGATCAACCCAGGTACCACTAGTTGAGGCTTGTGATCGCAAGGCATACCTAGCTGCTGACAGATCTACCGAGGACCAAGGAGGCCAGGACTGATGTTGCAAGGCATAACTAGTTGCTGACAGAGCAGCCCAGGTACAGAAATTTGATGACTCATGTCAAAAGGCATAATAGTTGCTGACCGCTCAGCCAAGGCCCTACCAGTGGGTTACCAGGCTCAGCGAGTTGAAGACTGTTTATCATAAGGCATAATCAGTTGCTGACAGATCAACCCAGGTACCAGTAGTTGAGGATTCATATCACAAGGCATAACTAGTTGCTGGCAGATCAACCGAGGAACAATGAGACCAGTACTGATGTTGCAAGGCTGATGTCACAAGGCATAACTAGTTGCGGACAGTTCAGCCCAGTTCAACAAGTTGATGACTGATGTCACAAGGCATAGCAAGTTGCTGACAGAGCAACCCAGGCACAACTAGTTGATGACAGCAGGCTGGGCCTAAGTTTGTTCACAGAGAAGAAAAGCCCTAGACCAAGCTTTCTGGGTCAACAACTCAGCGACCAGGCTTTGGCTATCTGTGTCTGAGTCAGTGCGGACAAAAGCATTCCTTGAGCAAGTCTTTGCAGATAAGTACACTGACAATCCAAGGAGCGGGTTCCAGTCGGATGCAGCCTCGGGAAAAGTAGCCCGAGAACGAGCCCGTCCAGGCAACGCGAACGCCGACCAAGCATCCAGACACAGTGGCCAACGGGCCCAGGTTTACCGAGTGCATGACTGAGTCACACGGCTCAGAGTCCATGGCCAATCAGTGAAACCATCAATGGTAGATGCAGAACTAGCCCAGGCCCAACTAGTGAGTGACCGACCAGTCCAGGCCCAACATGTGGATGACTGATGCTACCAGCCTCGCCTACAGGACGACTGATCAGTGCAGGTATGACTGATGGGTGACCCACCTTACCGGGCATAAATAGTAGATGACCGTGTGTGTCTAAGGGCAAGAACATCAAATGACCGACAATCCCGGGTCAAAAGCGACCATTACGGCCCCCCACCCCCATTCACGACTGAACTGATGGACAGTCAATGCAGAGAAAAACAGCCAATGAGCGAGTAGTCCCAGACAAAACACCCTGACAGAACAGGGAACAGGGGCCACGCCCAGGGCCGCTTAAGGGAAAAACTGTCCTGAAGGAACCCGTCTACACAAAACTAGCTGATCACCAATCTGCCCTGGTATAACCAGTCGAGGACTGCTCCGTCCGGAAACTGGACACAGTGACAAGCAGGGGATGCCAGACACAGGCAGGGACCTACCTGCCCAGGGGAATGGGCTCATGGCAGAGGCAGACACTTGCTCAATAGTTGAGGAAAAATTAATTCCAGGGCAAAACAGTTGATGGCTGATCAGTGCAGGGAAATTCAACCAATGATTGAAATAGCTCAGAGTAAGCAAACCAAATTGTGGCTTCCATCTTTCCAATGGTTTTCAGTGAACATCCATTGTCTTGGCTAGTAATCCTTCCAAAAGCATCCACACAACCCTCATTATGCTTTTTTTCATGTTACAAATGAGAAACAAATGTGATAATGCTGTCTTTCTGAGTGGATAGCACCTTATAATCCTCTTTTTGAAGAGGAGGGCCACTTTGGTCTTGTATAATCTACCAGGCTCCCCACACACACTGCCACAAAACTGGCTAATATTGTTTGTTCTGTGCCACTACTTCCCGCAGCACCTAGCCCCACACTCGTGGAATATTCAGGGAATATTGTCAGCCTCTGAGAGCTATTTTAGGATATTTCTTAACTTGTTAGCATCCAGCTATGGATTTTCTGTTTTCAAATCCTCATCCTTTTACTCACAATGCTTCTACTGATGTACTGCATTTGATGTGAGCATTCAAACTTGTCTGCACTGGGTCAAGTACTAGATTGTGACTCCTGTTGTATTTTGTTTTTATTTTTCCCCGAAGATTTATTTACTTATTAATACAAGCACTGGGTACAGTTAGAAGCTCAGGAGGGTGACAGAATTCATCAGAGCCAGAGCAGGGAGCAGTACAGGCAGACTGACGAAATACACTGCTGAGGGAAGCAGCGGGTGTGGCAGGAGAGGTCTGCACACCATGCCGGACACTCTCAGGCAGCCGGGAATCTAACCGGCACTGCAGAGGCTGAGGGCAGCTTCTCAGCCCAGCGCTCACCGCATTTTCACCAGGGGAGGCCCTAAGTTTTGTTTCTTCCCAGGGACTGACTCACACATATTTTGTTAGCATCCCCTACCTATTACTTTTCTATTTTGTGCTATTTCTATTTTGTGCTATTTCATAAACCACAAAGCTGAGACCTATGAGAACACAAGTAAAATTAAATGGTCTTTTTAGTGAGGTCATAGTCTATCAACTGACTTTGATGTGTATGTGCTTATGTCTGTGAACAAGTTGTGTTTGAAAGTTTTTAAATATGAAATTTACTGTTTGTTGGCTCTAAATCTTAGGTATTAAATGTCTGGGCCTGGTGGCTCTGGGAGGCAGACGTTCAATGAAACACTCTCTAACCCAACAAAATGACTTAAAATAAGGATAATATTCTGTTTTGTTGTTATAGTCCATCAATATAGTGGCTCGAGAATCAACATATTTATCTGCTTAGTTTTTCATTCAAAAGCATTTTCCCCTAATTATTTAATTCATTTAAAATTTGTGTGTAAAAGTGTTTCAATATGGAAATGCATTTTTTAAATTAGTTGACCTATTCACCGATGAAAGATCTTTTTTTTTTTTGATTTGTTTATTTTATACAAGTGCTGGGTACAGTCAGAAGCATGGGAGGGTGAGAGAATTCACCAAAGCCAGAGCAGGGACCAGAACAGGCAGATGGACCGAAGTACACTGATGAGGGGAGCAGCGGGTGGCAGGAGAGGTCTGTTGTGCCATGTGGGACCCTTCCTGGTGGCCGGGAAGCAGTGCTGCAGAGGCTGTGGGCAGCTTCATAGCCCAGCGCTCAACTGCTGCGCCACTGGGGAGGCCCAAACAATCACTTATTAAAGAAAGTAGTACTGTTAGGGTTAAAAGATATCCTGACCGAATTCCATATAGGCTTTGTGGATGCCACAAAACATCCATTCCATCAAGACACTGGAAACTACAAATCCCATGATCCCCAAAGGGAAGTTGTGAGGACCTAATGGTGGAGTTAAGCAGCCATTTCCTCAGTTTGTATATAAAAACCAGCAATGTGTTAGCGGGGTCAGGACACATTTGGCTTGTGCTCTCCACCAGGCAGGTTTGGTCTCTGCAGGTCTTTTGGGATTCCAGGTCTGTGGATAAGGTAGGACGCATTTAAAACTTTTTCTCCTGGGCCTCCCCGGTGGCACAGCGGTTGAGCGCTGTGTTGCAGAGCTGCCCTCAGCCTCTGCAACATTGGTTCGATCCCGGGTGCTCCCCGGCCACCAGAGGAGGGTCCCACATGGCGTGCAGACCTCTCCTGTCGCCCACTGCTCCCCTTAGCAGTGTACGTCGGTCCTTCTGCCTGCTCTGCTACAGGCTCTGGTGAATTCTCTCATCCTTCTGTGCTTCTGACTGTACCCAGTGCTTGTATAAATAAACAAATAAATAAATAAATAATAAAAAAATTCTCTCTGAATTGAACATTTCCTCATTTCCCTTTCCTTTATAAGTAAACCTTTTGTTAACATTTTGTGTGTGCCTGTAATGTAAGTCCCTATTAAGCACATGGGTTGGCTCACAGTCAGGCAACCTGTTTTATATTGGGGTTACCCTGTAAGCACAATCAGTTTGTTTCTCACTGATTACAAATGTATGTATTATGTGTGCAGTATTTAATGTGTTTGCCTGGGTATGTGTGTGTATATGCATACCTCTATTAGTAATCTCTACTATTTACTATTTTTATTCATGTCCCCAATATTATCTATTTTATAAACAGGAATTTTATGTTGATTTTCAATTTCTGATAAATTACTGTGCACACACAAAAACAAATCACTGCACAAAATTTAGCACAATATCCTGTAATGCGCTAAAATTTAAGTATTTATGTTTTAATTAAAATCCAGAACAGTGTGTTATATTTACATAAGATATCCAAGGTTTGTATTTTTGCAGTTGTATAAATTTCTGTATATAAGTGCTAAACTTCCCTTTATTTATTTTTGTAATAACTTATTTTCAAGTATTATCTGTTGATTTTTTTATCATTTCCTAAGAAAAAAAATCCATTGATTTGTATACTTAACATACTGATTATAATATATCTGGAAAAAGTTTGCTAGTAGTAGTTCAGTTTAACAACTCTGCAAATAGATGTTTTTGTCTCATATTCTAATACTAAAACAAACTTTGCCATCTTCATTATGTTTTATTATCTAAACTGAACAGTTTAATAAGAGTGATGAAACTGATGTTTTAGTTCTACACCTTACCAGAATACAAATTTTCCAGCATTTTAATTAGATTGATCATTGACATTTTTGGCTAATACTATTTATATATTTAAGCACTTTCTTCACCCATTTCGCTTAGAATTATTTTGTAAGGACTAACTTACTTGGATTTTTCTTCTTTAAATTTTATTATTTTGAGTTATATTGATATAAATCTTGAAAATGAATTATTTCACTTGTGAATATTTTACATCATTATAATTTATTATTCTTATTTAATTATTTTATTTTATATTATTCTTACATTATTTTTTTTCATTTTTGCACAATGTATGCATTTTCATTTTGGTTATATTCCCCATACAGTTTCCCACTCCCCCATATGCATCAAACTTATGCATGCATGAATACATCATGTGACCCCCATCACTGCTACACACTCCCAAATGGGGAGCAGGCTGTCACAGCGTGGTTGCTGGGGTAGGAACAGGGATGTAGGCTATGAGGGTGCAAGGCATCTTTTGGGGGGTTATTAAAATGTTCTCCAGCTGGATTGCTGTACAACTCTATACATTATTAAATAATATTAGTTTCATGGATTTCTTCCACACACACGAGCAAATCATCAAACAATCATCTGCTGGTTTGAAAAGAGGCAATTTCCCAGAGAAATCAGACAGCACTCAGAGCTGGAGAGATTTACTTGTCATATCAGCGGACTCAGTGGGATAGCTCCCAAAAGTCTGAGCACACAGGAGTAAAAATGGCAGAATTTTATACAGTTTGTATGAGGAAACTTGCTATCCCATCCATCATTGCATAATCACTCTTTTCTTGTTCAGAAAGGGTGTTGAGGTAGCCTTGGCTTCCACTGTGAATAATCAGTGCTGTACACCCAGCAACATATCTGCTCCAGCAAGCAGCACAATCTGAGGAATAGGTTCCCCCAGTCAGCAGACTTGGGAAACCTCCTGCTTAAGTAGAAACAGACACAGGTTAAGTGATTCAATAATGTAAAGACACTCTGAAAACCATTGAACTTCAGTAAACATCCTAGGAGCTCTGACATTAAAGGGAAGTGCAACAGGAGATATAAAGTATTGTGATGGGGTAAGAGAATATGAAAAAAAAATGTATCATAAACAAGTAAGCATCGGTAAAGCTGAAAGGAAAAGCAATCTTCTTGCAATTTTAATTATAATTAGTCTTGGTAAGATCTCTTGGGTTCCACTTATCTGGCACATTCATTTTATTTTCCCCTTCAGGGAAATTTTTCAGTGATTATTTGCACTGTAGCAGCTTTGGTTGACGTCTCTGTATGAGTATTAGAAGTATAAGGTCTCAGGGGCCTCCCCGGTGGCTCAGCGGTTGAGCTCTGTGCTGCGACACTGCTCGCAGCCTCTGGAGCACCAGTTCGATCCCAGGCCACTGGCAAGGGTCCCACATGGTGCTCAGACCTCTCTTGCCATGCCTGCTGCTCCCCTCAGCAGTGCATTAAATAAATAAATAAATAAATAAATAAATAAATAAATAAATCTTTTTTTTTTTTTTTAAAGGAAGCATAAGGTCTCCCCACCCAGGTGTTGTTTTCCATATTGCACCCACCTGCAAGACATTCAAAATGCACTACCATAATGAAGCTTGCTCCCTGCTGACCTTTCTATCACCTCTCACCCTGGTAGCCTCAGTTCTATAGTCAGTTTTCTATGTTTTTGTTTTTTTTTTTTTTGCGTTTATCTGACCATTTTTTTGGTTTTGCTATTTTACAAACCTAAATGTGCCACACCAATACTTATCTTTGTGGGTGCAAATGGTGAGTTTATCTTTTTGGTAACTGTGTAGTATTGCATTGTGCATATACCCTACAATCCTACAACAGTTTCCCAACCCACTCCTCTGTATTTGGACAAGTAGGTTATTGTCACAACTTCGCTGTTATAAATTGTTCTGCCTTTGACATGGGGTGCATGTTTCTTTTGTGTTAATATTTTGTAATCTATAATAGTGGAATTACTGGGTCATATGGCAGATCCATTTTCAATCTTTAGAGAATGCTCCATGCTATTTTCCATAGTGATTGGACCAGGTTTCATTCCCTCCCACCAACAGTGCAAATGGATCCTTTTTCTCTGTACTTTCCAGCACAGGTTGTTGCTTCTCTTTTTGATTGGTGGCTCTGCTCAAAGGTGTGAGGTGGTGTTTTAGTGTATTCTTGCTTTGCATTTCCCTGATGATAAGTAATAATGAATCTTTCTCATGTATCTTCTGGCCCTATGAATGTGTTCTTTGGAGACCTGCACTAAACCAGCCATACCAATGACAAGGTACTGCCACATTCAAGAGCTAGAAAGAACTCATGGAACTCAATGAAAAATCAACACAAAACCCAGTCCGAAAATAGGCTGGACTGCTCACTCTCAGTTCCTTTGAAGGCATAACCCACTGGCCCCTTTGGAGAGGAAGGAATTGGGGAGGCTGTTTCACGGTAACCTTGCCACCCAGAATAGCGGTTGCATAGTACAGTTCGGCTCTGCTATCCAAAGGTAGAATGATCTCATTTGGTATGATTAGGTGGGTTGCTTCTTGTGTCTGGGGACACTATTACTAATTTAAAATTGTTGAGTACTTCCACATCCAATAAACAACTCACCAAATAATAGCAAATTGAAATGGCTTACTATTGAATAGTGGGAGAAACCTGTATTAGAAAAAATTTGGGGAAACAATTCAAAATCTAAGGTCTCAAGCTATTTTATGTCAAATAAATTTAAATGCATAAATAAACAATGCATACATAAAAATAATATGCCCACATAGGTGTGTGTGTGTGTGTGTTTAAGTAACTCTTTAAGTATCTATATATCTATAATTCCACAAATTCATGGAATTTAAGTACAACATATTTCTGTTTCCATGGTCTTAGTATTTCTTATTTCAGACATGTAATAGGGTTACAATGACTCAGTGGGGTTACAATGTATCAGAATGAATCACATGGGGACATTATATATTCTAGAATGTAAACAGGACTTGGAGAGTGAACACACAAGCCCTAAGTCCATGCAAAGTCACAAGCGAAAGAGGGACAAAATGTGAACTATGGTGGCATCTATGAGGGGAGGCTTCAAGAGGAGAGGGTCCCTTGAAAGGGGGTGCTACCAGTACTAGGGAACAATCTTCACAAAGATCTACCCATAGATGATATCCACTGTTGTACCTTCCCCATAGGGTATGGTTCCATGTGACATTTCCGTCATCCACTTCAGTTGTCCAAGGACCAAAGGAGATAGATGTTGTAGGAGCAAAAAGACATCTATTTGGTATCTCTCTCTCTCCTTCTCACTCACTGGTTCTCACTATCTCGCTCCAGGAAAACTCCGGTGTGTCATTTTTTCCAGCATCTGAATTCTCTCCCTTGGTTGATGGTCATTGCGCTCACTGCAGAACACAACTCGAGATTTCTTTTCTGTTAAAAAAATAAACTAAGCCATAGAGCCCGAGATGACATATCTGCCAACTTTTAAAATTATATATTTGTTTTTTAAAGCTTAATTAATTTATGCATACAAGAACTGGGGTTCAAGCCAGAGGTATGGGGTGGTGAGATGATTCACCAGAAAGTGGGGAGCACAGCAGGTCAACCTATTGAAACACACTGCTGAGGGGAGCAGCGGACAGACAGAAGAGGTCTGCTGTGCCATGTGGGTCAGCCATGAGGCTGGCCAGGGACTCACTCATGCTGCAGTGGCAGGTGATAGCTTGATGGTGCTCTCTTTAACCTCTGCACGACCAGGGAGGCCCTAAATTATGTTTGGGTGGCTGTTTAGGAAGAACATCTTTGTGCAATCATATATCATAGGCAAACAAAATTACATCCACACCTGCGGGTGTGGAGGCCTGTGAACAGACATGTTCACGGAAACCACATGAAATTTATTTGAGAAATGGTTATTTTGAAAACATGTTCCCTCCCTCCCTATTGGATGTGTCTCCTGTATGTCAAAAGCTGAACCTGGGGTCTCACTGCTCTTGTCTGAAGTTGCTAAAGTGGGTGTTTGTCAGGCGTCTGCCAGAGTAAACGCTCAAGTCCACAAGCCTGCCCTCCCCCACACACTGCAGGTGTCAGGCTAGGTTGGCACACCTGCCTTGGGTCACAGGCTTCTGACTCCTCTGGCAAGTCTGCCAGCCTGGAAGAACCCAGATGAACAGGACAACAATTTCCTTTGACCTGAGCTCACAAAGCTACCCCAGGCAACATACAGAAAATTGTCCCCAAAATGAAATAAACATATTTAAAATTTCTTTCACAAAGGTAGGACCTAATTAAGAAACCTCATTTCCAAGTTAGGCATTCTTGTACAGAAACTACTCACCTCTGAATGTTTCGGTGTTCAGTTAACTTTCTTGTGTCCGATTGCTGCATGAAGGGATCAATTGTGCTTCAAACAGAAGGACTTGGAAATAAAGCAGCTCCAAACTGTCCCATCCATTCCTGTGTCACAGGAATATCAATACATACTGATTTATCAGAGAAATTTCATGTTCCCACAGCTTATTCCAGTCTCCAAGTCTCTCAAGAACCATTTCTGGTTTACCAGACAAAAGGCACTTCTCCAGGTAATAAACATCTTTTTAATCTCATTTTCGTTAGATAATGGGACATGCATGAATGTGTCAAGAGCTGTGGGGGAAGGGCACCCAAAGTGGTGAAGCACTCTCCTCCTCCAAGCCATTCTCTGTTCTCCTGGGTCCTCCTCGGGCAAAGAGGTAACTTGGTGGCGTTTCCCATTCCAAGCTGACACTTTAGCTTCCATGAGAATTGACATGGACCTGCAGGAAAGGTTTTAACCCTTCATGGCTGGAAATCCTGCACCCAAGCCATGAGCAGGTATGCTCGTTGGGGTCCATCAGCAGCATGCAACAGCACATTTTGAGATCTGCCACCATCTTTGCACACTATACTGGGGTGTCTGAGCATCAGCAATGCCAGATCTTGCTCAGGTAGGACAAAGGTGGTACCTGCCAGCCAGCAGGGATTAGCTGAGGTGGGAGGGGATCGTGAGTGTCATGGGTGTGGGGAAGGCCATGACTCCTGTTCTTCATTGTCTTCTCTCTTCCCTCTCCAGTCTCGTCTTGCTCCTTCCACTTCTCTTTTCTCCACTTCCTGCTTCTTCCAGTTCTATCTCTTTGTCTGTAATCTTGCTGCAAACTAATGGTCCTCCTCCTCTTCCACTCCTTTCCCTTAGAGGATTTCTCCTTCTCCTCTGTTTCCTCCTATCCCTCCTCCCCTAAAGTATGCTGAAGCGCAGGAAAATCCAGTCACTCCTCTCTTGCCTGTTACCTTTCTTTAAGGCTCCAGTATTTCTGCAAAGGAATGTTGTTGCTTGCAACCACAGAACCGGGCCAGTTCTTCCTCCTTCCCTCCCTCCTGTAGATGTTTTCTATAATATTTAAGCGCAATTTATGTAATGTTTGTCAAGTTTTTGAAGCTCCCAGGGGGAAAGGCACTGTAGTAACACCATCATTGTTAGGTGATGGTGTTAAATTTCCATCAAATTCCTATCACCAAGTGCATCCGGAAATGAGGGTCAGCCATCTGTCACCCCGCTTAAATGCTTGCATTCTACAGGATTTTGTTGTGGGCCAAATGGCGGTGCCTGGCAATCCTATACGAACATTAGCACCTTGCTTGCAGGTATTCACCTTTTTATATAAATAAAAATATGTTTATATATATATATTTACATCATTTATATATATTTTAGATCACTTTTTTTTTCATTTTTGTGCAATGTATGTACTTTCATCTTCATTATAGTCCCTGTGGAATTCCCAGCACCCATTTACCTGCGAACCCTCACCATGGCCCCCTGTGTTCATCCCGCCCTTGTTTTGATCCTACACCCTACTCTTCTCCCTTCTTCCCGCCTACAGAATGTCTATGGCTTATAGTTGCCTGTTGATTTTGATTTTACTTTATTATAATTAGTTTTCTTTCCTGATTCCTTATTTGGATCTTCCAAATTCCTGCTATTTTATTTTACTGAGGATGATCCCTTCAAGCTCCAACCATGCTGCTGCAAACTGCAAGAATTTGTCTTTTTAGAATGATGAGTAATATTCCATTGTGTATATGTACCACATCTTCTTGATCCAGTGGTCTATTTTTGAGCATTTGGATTGTTACCATATCTTAGCTATTAGCAATAGTGCTTCAATAAATATAGGGGTTCAGGTGTCCTTCTACATTATTTTTTGTGTCCCTTGGGTAGATCCCTAGGAGTGCAATTGCTGGATCATAAGGGATCTCCATTTTTAGCAGTTGGGCCAATTTGCCCTCCCACCAGCAATGCAGGAGAGTTCCTTTTTCTGCACATCCTCGCCAAAATTCGTTGTTGCTAGTGTTTTTAATATGTGCCGTTCTCACTGGTGTGAGATGGTATCTCATTGTAGTTTTGATTTGCATTTCCCTGATTACAAGTGATGCTGAACATTTTTTCATGTGTCTGTTGGCCATTTGCATTTCTTCTTTGGAGATTCTTTTTAGCTTTTCTGCCCATATTTTGACTTGGTCATTTACTTTGTTTTTGTTGAGTCTTCTCAGCATTTTGTAGATTTATGTGATCAGTCCCTTATCATTAGTATTGTGTGCAAAAATTTTCTCCCAATCAGTGAGGTGTCTCTTTGTTTTGGTTACTGTCTCTTTTGCTGTGCAGAAGCTCTTTAATTGGATGTAGTCCCACCTGTTTATCTTTTCCTTCACAATCACTGCTTTTAAAGATATTACTGAGATATATGTTATGTAGTGTTTTGTCTATATTTCCTTCTGTATATTTTATGGTTTCAGTTTTGGTGTCTACTTCTTTAATCCATTTTGAGTTGATTTTTGTGTCTGATGTCCAGCTTCATTCTTTTCCCATATAGCAGCCCAGTTTTCCCAGCACCATATATAAATCAAACTTTCTTTGATCCATTCCATGTTCTTTGCTCTCTATCAAAGATTAGTAGCCGTAAATCTGTGGGTTTATGTATGGGGTTTCTACTCTGTTCCATTGGTCTATGTGTCTATTCTTGTCCCAATATCATAAAGTTTTGACTATTGTGGCTCTGTAGTATAGTTTGAAGTCTGGGAGTGTGATACCTCCATTCCCTTCTATTTTTTTTTTTCAGGAGAGCTTGGCTATTTGGGGTTTTGGTAGCTCCATATGAATTTCATCAATATTTGTTCTATTTCTTTTGAGGAAAGTCATTGAATTTTTTTTTAGAGTAGCATTGAATCTGTAACTTGCTTTTGCTAGTATGGCTGTTTTGATAATGTTATTTCTTCCAATCCATGAGCAGGCGATGTCTTTCCTTTTTTTGTGTGTCTTCTTTTATTTTTTAGCCTTGTTTTATTGTTTTCTTTATATAGGTCCTTTACTTCTGTTGTTAGGGATAGTCCCAAGTATTTGATATTTTTGTTTCAATTATAAAATGAATGATTTTCTTGATTTCTTCTTCAGATTCATTGTTTGTATAGAGGAAAGCTACTGATTTTTGTTTGTTGATTTTGTATCCTGAACACTTTACTAGAGTAGTTGATTCATATGATCAGTTTTTTTTTTTCTATGCAGTTTTTGGTAAATTATCATATCATCTCAAATAGTGATAGTTTAATTTCTTCTTTCCCTATTTTGATTCCGTTTATGTCTTTTTCTTACCTTATTGCTCTGTCTAGGACTATGCATTGTGTTGAAAAGCAGTGGTGAGTGTGGACATTCTTGTCTTGTTCCAGATCTTTTTTTTAATAATAAATTTTATTTTTATATTCCCCATACAGTTTCAACCCACCCATTTTGACCCCAATCCCTCCCCTCCCGCCACCCACCCCCCCAAAAGTGTCTCTGGTTCATAGATTTTTGTTGATTTTGATTTTCACTTTCTTAAAGTTATTCATTTTCCTGGTCCCTTATTTAAGTTTTCTAGATTCCTGCTATGAGTGAGACCATCGGTATTTTTCTTTTTCTTTCTGGCTTATTTCGCTGAGCATGATACCTTCCAGTGCCATCCATGTTGCTGCAAATTGCATGTGTTTATCTTTTTTTTTGAATGCTGAGTAATATTCCATGGTGTATATGTACCACATCTTCTTGATCCAGTCATCTATTGTTGGGCATTTGTGTTGTTTCCAAAGCATAGCTATTGTAAATAGTGCTGCTATAAACATAGAGGTGCAGGTGTTCTTTGGAATTGATGTTTCTGTGTCCTTTGGGTAAATACCTAGGAGTGAAATTGCTGGATCATATGGAAGCTTTATGTTTAGTAGGTACAGAAATCTCCACACAGCTCTCCATAGTGGTTGGACCAGTTTGCACTCCCACCAACAGTGCAGAAGAGTTCCTTTTCTCCACACCCTCGCCAACATTTGTTGTTGCTAGTTTTTTTAATATGTGCCATTCTCACTGGTGTAAGATGCTATCTCATGGTAGTTTTGATTTGCATTTCCCTGATTACAAGTGATGTTGAAAATTTTTTCATATGCCTTTTGGCCATTTGCATTTTTTCTTCAGAGAAGTTTCTTTATAGCTCTTCTGCCCATTTTTTGACTGGATAATTTTCTTTGTTGTTGCTGAGTCTCATCAGCTCTTTGCAGATTTTTGTGATCAGTCCTTTATCATTAGTGTTGTGTGCAAAAATGTTCTCCCAGTTGGTGGGGTTTCTCTTTGTTTTTGTTACTGTATCTTTTGCTGTGCAGAAGCTCTTTAATTTGATGTAGTCCCAGCTGTTTATCTTTGCCTTCACTATCACTGCTTTGGGTGATGTGTCTGTAAAGATGTCTTTGATGTGCATATCCCGTAGTGTTTCGCCTATATTTCCTTCTATGTATTTTATGGTTTCAGGTTTTATGTCTAGTTCTTTAATCCATTTTGAGTTGGTTTTTGTTTATGGTGTGAGGTAGTAGTCAAGCTTCATTCTTTTGCATGTAGCGACACAGTTTTCCCAGCACCATTTATTGAACAGACTTTCTTTTCTCCAATGCATATTCTTTGCTCCTTTGTCAAATATTAGTTGACCATATATCTGTGGGTTTATTTCTGGATTTTCTATTCGATTCCATTGGTCTGTGTGTCTGTTCTTGTTCCAATACCATGCAGTTTTGATGATTATGGCTTTGTAGTATAGCCTGAAATCTGGGAGTGTGATGCCTCCATTCCCTTTTTTTTTTTTTTTTTTTTTTTTCAGGAGCGCTTTGGCTGTTCAGGATTTTTGGTGATTCCATATGAATTTCATCATTAATTGTTCTATTTCTTTGAAGAATAACATTGAATTTTTTATTGGAATATCATTGAATCTGTAAATTGCTTTTGGTAGGATGGCCATTTTAATAATGTTTATACTTCCAATCCATGAGCGGAGGATGTCTTTCCATTTATTTGTGTCTTCTTCTATTAGTTTTAACAGCGTTTTATAGATTTATTTGTATCGGTCCTTTACCTCTTTTGTTAGATTTATTCCCCAGTATTTGATTTTTTTTGTTTCGATAATAAAGGGAATGTTTTCTTTTCATTTCTTCTTCTTCAGATTTATTGTTAGTTTTTAGGAAGGCTTCTGACTTTTGCATGTTGATTTTTCATCCTGCCATTTTGCTGAACTGATTGATGAGTTTAATTGGTTTTTCTATGGAGTTTTTGGGGTTCTCTATGTATATTATCATATCATCTGCAAATAGTGATAGTTTGACTTCTTCTTTTCCTATTTGGATTTCTTGTATGTCTTTCTCTTGTCTTATTGCTCTGGCTAGGACTTCCAGTATTATATTGAAAAGCAGTGGTGAGAGTGGACATCCTTGTCTTGTTCCAGATCTTAATGGAAATGCTTTCAGCTTTTCACCATTGAGAATGATACTGGCTGTTGGCTTGTCATATATGGCCTTTATGATGTTGAGGTATGTTCCTTGTATCCCAAGAATTTCAAGGGCTTTTATCATGAATGGGTGTTGCACTTTGTCAAAAGCTTTCTCGGCATCTATTGATATTATCATATGGTTTTTATGTATCTTTTTGTTGATGTGTTGGATAACGTTGATTGATTTTAGGATGTTGAACCATCCTTGTGTCCCAGGAATGAATCCTACTTGGTCGTGGTGAATTATCTTATGGATACACAGTTGGATTCTGATAGCTAAAATTTTATTGAGGATTTTTGCATCAGTGTTCATTAAGAAGATTGGCCTCTAGTTTTCTTTTTGTGTGTTGTCCTTGTTCGGTTTTGGTATTAGTGTAATTTGGCTTCATTGAACGTGTTAGGTATTATACCTTCCTTCTTAATTTTTTGGAAGAGTTTGTGAAGGATAGGCAACAATTCGTCTCTGAATGTTTGGTAGAATTCATTTGTAAATCCATCAGGTCCTGGGCTTTTGTTTTTGGGGAGGTTTTTGATTACCATTTCAATTTTGCTAATTGTAATTGGTCTGTTTAGTTGTTCTATTTCTTCTTTGTCTAGCTTTGGGTGATTGTAGAGTTGTAGTAATTTGTCCATCTCCTCTAGATTGTTGAACTTGTTTCCATATAACTGTTCATAGTAGTTATTAATTATTCTTTTGATTTCTGCTGTGTCCGTTGTGACTTCTCCTCTTTCATTTATTATCCTATTATTTGTGCTTTCTCTTTTTTTGCCCTTGTGAGCCTGGCTATGGGTTTATCTATTTTATTTATTTTTTCAAAGAACCAGCTCTTGGTTTCATTGATCTTTTGGATTGTTTTTTTAGTTTCGATTTCATTTATTTCTGCTTTGGTTTTTATTATTTCTTTTCTTCTACTGGTTTTGGAGTTTATTTGTTGTTCTTTTTCTAGATCTTTGAGCTTCGAGATTAGGTTGTTTCTTTGAGTTCTTTCTTGTTTCTTGATGTGAGCATCTATTGCTATATATTTTCCTCTTATTACTGCTTTTGCTGCATCCCATAAATTTAGGAAATTGGTGTCCTCCTTGTCATTCAATTCAAAGAATTTTTTAATTTCTTCTTTTATGTCCTCATTAGTCCAGTGGACTTCCAGTAGTGTGGGTTTCAATCTCCATGAGGTAGGAGAGTACCTTGCCTTCTTTTTATGATTTATTTCTAGTTTGATGTCTTCATGGTCAGAAAAGATGGTTGGTATGATTTCAATCATGGTGTATCTGTTGATGTTTGTCTTGTGCCCCAGTATATGATCGGTCCTGGAGAATGATCTGTGTGCGCCTGAGAAAAATGCATACTCAGTTTTTTTTTGCGGTTTAGTGTTCTATATATGTCTGTTAAGCCCAAGTACTCTAGATCCTTATTTAGAGCTTTAGTGTCTTTACTTATTTTTTGTCTTGTCGATCTATCCATTGTTGATAGTGGTGTGTTGAAGTCTCCCACTACGTATGTGTTTTCTCTGATGTCTGTTTTCAGAGATGCCAATAGCCGTCTGATATATTTTGGTGCTCCTTGGTTTGGTGAATATATGTTAATGAGTGTTATTTCTTCTTGAAGTATTGTCCCCTCGATCATAATGTAATGACCACTGGGGTCTCTTTTTATCTTTTTATGTTTGAAATCTGTTTTATCTGATATGAGTATAGGTGTTCCTGCCTTCTTTTTTGGTCCATTTGCTTGTAGAATTGTTTTCCATCCTTTAACTTTGAGTCTATTTTTATCTTTTGCAGCTAAATATGTTTCCTGTAGACAGCAAAAGATTGGGTTTTGTTTCTTAATCCAGCCTGCAACTCTGTGCCTTTTTATTGAAGAGTTTAGTCCATTTACATTTAGAGTTAGTATTGATATGTTAACATCTGTATTTGCCATTGTGTTTGTCTTTCCTTTGATTTTATTTATTTATTCTTTTAATAACTTTCTTTGGCCTTCTTTTGTTGTTATTCGTCCCTCTGAGGTTCTGGCTTTAGGACTCCTTGTAGTATTTTTTGGAGTGGGGGTTTAGTCGTAATAAAATTCCAGAGTTTCTGTTTGTCTGAGATGGTCCTTATTCTTTCTTCATAGAGGAAGGATAGCTTTGCGGGATAGAGTATTCTTGGTTGGAATCTGTTTTCTTGGAGTCTGTTGACTATGTCCTTCCACTCTCTCCTTGCCCGTAGTGTTTCTTCAGAGAAGTCTGATGACAGTCTGATTGGTTTCCCTTTGAATGTTATCTGTTTCTTCCCTCTTGTCAGTTTCATTATTTTTTCCTTGTCTTGGAATTTTGGGAGATTTACTATTATGTGTCTTGCTGTATTTTTCCTTTCGTCATGGAAGTTTTGTGTTCTTCTACCTTCTTGTATATCAATTTTCAGCTCCTTCTTCGCGTGTGGGAAGTTCTCTTCAATTATATTCTTGAATATTTTTTCTGTTCCTACATCTCTCTCCTCTCCTTCTGGGATTCCTGTAACTCTTATCTTTCCTTTCCTCATGGAGTCAGATAGTTCCCGAAGTCTTTCTTCGGGCTTTTTCCTTCGTACTTCTCCTTCCTTTTCTGTTTTAGTTCTTTTTATTTCTGTGTCTTCAAGAGTACTTACTCGTTCTTCCATTTCATCTATTCTGCTTTCATTGCTTTTCCCAGAGTTCTTTAGCATCTCCATTAATTCTTTGATCTCCTGCATTTTGTTTACTTCCCTCTTTAGGGACTCAATTTCATTCTTCTGATCATTAATTATTTCCCCTTATCTTTGTTTTCCTTTATGATTTCTATCAGTTTTTTAATCACAGCAATTTTAAATTCTCTATCTGGAAGGATCAGAAGTTCTTTCAAGTTACTGTTGTTGCAATCTGGTAGATGGTTTTCCTTTTGTGGTGTGCCTTTATGCTGAGGAGTTGCTGGGTTGCATGTGGTTTTTCTGCTCCCTACTGCCTGTTTTCTTATTTGCCATATTCCTTGTGACACTGTGTTGCTGGTACTGGCCGGCATATTGGGCGACCTTCCCAGCTCACCTCTGGCTCCTCTGGGGAACTTCTGCTGGGTTCACACAGTCTCCAACAAAGAAGGGTCCCTGCTGCAAATGCCGGTGCCAGGCACGCTCCCCTGAACGCCCGGTCTGCCCCAGTGGTGGGTGCTGCTCCCCTCTGGGCTGGGACTACAGGCTAGATGGCGCCCTGCATGGGCAAGCCTCCCAGCTTACCTCTGGCTCCTCGGTGAGCCTTCTGCTTGTTTCACACAGTCTCCAGCAAGATAGGTCCCTGCTGCAAAATGCCAGTGTCGGGGACGCGCTCCCCTGCATGCCTGGTCTGCCCCAGCGGTGGGTGCTGCTCCCCTCTGGGCTGGAACTGCAGGCTACAAGGCGCCCAGCATGGGCAAGCCTCCCAAGTTACCTCTGGCTCCTTGGTGGGCCTTCTACTTGTTTCACACAGTCTCCAGCAAGAAAGGTCCCTGCTGCAAAATTTGTTCCAGATCTTAATGGAAAAGCTTTCAGCTTTTCAGCATTGAAAATGATAATAGGTGGCCTCCCTGGTGGCACAGCAGTTGAGTGCTGGGTTGTGAAGCTGCCCGAGGCCTCTGCGGCGCTGGTTCGATCCCCGGCTGCTCCCCGGCCACTGGAGGAGGGTCCCACATGATGTGCAGACCTCTCCTGCCACCCGCTGCTCCCCTCAGCAGTGTACTTCGGTCCTTCTGCCTGCTCTGCTCCCTGCTCTGGCTCTGGTGAATTCTCTCACCCTCCCGCGCTTCTGACTGTACCCAGTGCATGTATAAACAAAAAACAAACAAACAAACCAGCAAACAAATAAATAAAGCATGCCTCTATAAAAAAAAAAGAGAATGATAATAGCTATGGGCTTATCATATATGGCCTTTATGATGTTGAGATAGTTCCTTGTTTCCCTGGAATTTCAAGGGCCTTTATCATAAATGGGTGTTGTACTGTGCCGAATGCTTTTTCAGCATCTATTGGCATTATCTTATGATTTTTATATTTCTTTTTGTCAATGTGTTGGATTGCATTGATTGATTTTCAGATGTTGAACCATCCTTATGTCTTACAAATCTATACCAACATCAGCACCTTGCTTGCAGGTATTCATCTTTAACAAGATGAAAAACAAAATCACAGTTTCCACTGCTTGGTTTCGGGGATCTTATCAGCATGCCTGTGTTACACTGGGAGCAGTCTGCCTGGTGATGAGCAAAACACTGTTTGGTACTGGGTTTCCCAATGGGAAAGCCAGACATCCAGTGATACCTTCTTCTCAAGCCAATCCTGAGCAACCAGGTTACAGAGTATTTAGTGACTCAAGCAAGGGGTACAGTCATCTGGGATTGCATGAATCAGGGTGCATATGGTGTTGAGGGTGCTAACCAGCTGTTCCCTGAATCTTTCAGTCTACAGGCTATGTCCCAATTTCAGCTCATCAACAAGTCAGCCTGACATTTTCCCACTTCAAGGGAATTTTGTCTGCCTAGCAGAACATCTTCATCAGGTGCAAGTACCTGTTCCCCTTCAGGCTCCACTCACTTTCAGGTTGCTTGAGGTTTTGGGTGTGGGTGTGACAGAGTAGATGGTCTGAGGAACATGAAATACAGTCCCTTCTCCTTTGATTTCTGGCAAATATGATTAAAAGGCCTATCCCATGGCAATGATAATAATAAAGTCATGAAAAAATTCCCACATTTTCATACCTGTGCTACTTTCCCAAGCATCTTACTGGCACCATTAAAAATAATTGTCTTGGGGTCCTCCTAGTGGCACAGGGGTTAAAGACAATGCTATCAAGCTATTGGCAGACACTGCAGCATGAGTTTGATCCCCAGCTAATCAGGGAGCTACCCACATGGCTACTCCCTGCACCTCTGGCCTGTACCCTAGTTCTTGTATGCATAAATAAATAAATCTTTAAAAAAATGGTCTTATTTGTGAACAATCACATGACCATGAACCCAATTCCTAAGTCTAGTGTTCTTTGACATTCTACTAACTGCACTGATCTTTCTCAATTGCTAAACCAATGCTGCATAGACACATTTAAATATCAAATGTGTCTTTACATTAAGGGAAATTAATTGCCAATGCAGTTCCCTGAAAATCCAATAGTGCTTGATTAATTTTAAAGTGGAGCAATTCACACACTGTTTTTCTTCAATGCACCCAGTGCTAACTTAGAGCTTAGAGGCTATTGCACAACTTTAGGGGTGGTTTCTTAAAAAGTGCAATTGATTCTCTCCTATCAGGATCTTTTTATTAAATGTGAAGAGCTGAATTCCAAGTCACCAATTGGCTGCTGGGGTTACAAGGTAACCAACTTCAACTGATGTTTTTCTAAGGAAGGAGATAGAAATTCAAGCAACCAAATGAAGATTTAATCACCTAGCTTCTTAGTTTGTGGGGTCACTGGTGAAATAATAGAAAAGTAATGTCCAGAAGGTTGCCCAAATCACTAAGGGAAGTAGTGAACAGCATTTCTGTTGGTCATTAGGAGAGCATCCCCCCAAATCATCTATCTCAAATACTTGGAAGACTATGCATTTGCATGCTCCTGTGCCCTGGCAAAGTCACATTTTGGGAGAAAATTACCCTTTTAACAGAAAACCCTTCCAAGGATCTCAAACACTTTCCAGGCACACTGCAAATAATCTCCTCAAGATTTTCATGATTTGGTGTTTTGTTTATAGTAGCCTAAATCTGCCTCTCTCCTAGCTATTTCCCCAAGAACAATGCAGGCAAGAAAGAACAAAATGAGCAATGGGAGTTCCCCACCAGCAACAATGAATTTTGGTTATGAAATCAATTGAAATTTAACACTTGGCCCACCTGGAGGATTGTAGGACACAGATGATGCCACCAATGAACTTTACAGTTGAACACACTTTTACCTCAGCAGTTGTCCCCAAAACATTCCTTGTCTGGTCCTTGAAGATGAAAGTTCCTTCTCCTGAATAAGTGATGTAGACACTTGTCAAATTCAGCACATTGAAGACCAGACCTCAGATGAATATTTGAGACTCAAAAATCATATCTTAGCAGTAAATTTTCAACACTTTCCTCTAGTAGCGGGTACCACCAATAACTCAGAAATGGAAAAACAGAGTGATACCTTTCCAACAGTCGCCCCCCAGGCATTTTATAAACCCAATTTTGCTTATATTTAGAGAGCTCATTATTCCTCTTGTGGAAAAAATCAGGTAAAGAAGGAATTGGGACGATGGCCCACCCTACCCCAATAAATCACCCCACTCTCACCTTCTCTATTTTTTTAAAGATTTATTTTTTATTTATTTATACAAGCCCTGGGTACAGGCAGAAGCGCAGGAGGGTGAGAGAATTCACCAGAGCCCGAGCGGGGAGCAGAGCAGGCAGAAGGACCCAAGTACACTGCTGAGGGGAGCAGCAGGCGGCAGGAGAGGTCTGTGCATCTTGTGGGACCCTCCTCTGGAGGCCGGGGAGCAGCCAGGGATTGAACCAGCGCTGCAGAGGCTGCGAGCAGCTTTGCAACCCAGCGCTCAACCGCTGCACCACCAGGGAGAACCACCTTCTCTATTTTTTTTAAAGATTTATTTATTTATGCATACAAGAGCTGGGGTACAGGCCAGAGATGTGAAGGAGTGAGAGGAGTCACAGAGACAGACCACTGAACAGAATAGACAGATTAACTGAAATACACTGCTGAGGGGAGCAGCAGATGAGGCAGGAGAGGTCTGCTTTGCCATGTGGGTTTCTCTCTGGTGTGCCAGGGATCAAACTCATGCAGCAGAGGCTGAGGATTACTTCACAGTACTATGCTTAACCCTTTGTGCCACCAGAGAGGCCCTCAGCTTCTCTATTTATAAGCACTAGACACAATCATTTTTGACCAAGTTGAAGGAAGACAGGTTTTCCAAGCTTCTTCTGGTGACATTTCTGTAAGGCCACACTCTAGAGTTTCCAGTTGTTTGTATATATTTTCAGGTTAAGCAGACCAGAGGACACCAAGCAGTGACTATTTCTGACCCCTGCTCCCCATCTTAGAAATGCAGTTCCACTTGGGGACAAAAGTCACACCCTTTATTTATAGGGTGTCTGGGTTGCATGTAGCTGCTTTAGCCCAAGGAGGCATGTGGCCCCAAAACATTCCGTCTGGTATTTGAAGAAGGAATTTCCTTGCTCCTGAATTAGTGATGTATACCCTAAAGACACACATTAATTCAGGGGACATCCCAAAACCAGCAGAAAGTCCCCTCTGTACATTGACTTGTGGAATTAAAGAAACATATTGCTCAAACCAAAGCAAATGAAACTTCTAACTAAGATTTCGAGAATGAATTTGTGTTTTCTGGTGGGAGGTGGAGGAAGGTAGGGAGAGGTTGTGAACTATATTGGTTGGCTGTGGATGGAAGCCAGACTTGGTGGTGGATATGGAGTGTGCTCAAATGACTTACAATTCCATCACCAGAAACCCAAGGAATATATTTAAACAATGTTATGTTAGTAAAAAAAAAATGTAAAATAAAGTACCTGTAGTTATGGTCAAAAATATAAATATGCATGCTAATATAAATTAGGTTCCAACCACACACTTTTTATTACTGTCACACTGAGTTTATTAGATATGAATAAAGTGTTAGTGAGGATGTTGACAGATACCTTGTCAGGAAGATTGCTGCTCCTTTACCAGAGTATCTGAGTACCTAAAACCACAGTGTAGCTGATCCTACAGACCAAGCCATGGCAAGCCATTTTCCACAGGCCAGTTTCATCTTTTCCAGATGTTCATCACCTCACCTATTACGATTATATTTTAAATTTGTTTTCCCAAAAATCAAAAGACTCTTGTTAAAATCAAATTTCAGGGTCCACACCTTCAGTTTTTATTGAAGGGTGTTGATGTGACTTATGCCTGATTTGCCCTTGTGACTGTAAGGTCCAGGCCTGGGCAGGGATGGGACAGGAAGGGGAAATTTGAAACTGCTGCCACCCACATTCTGGAGATGGTTCTGCCCAGCTTGCACCTGGTCTGATAAACACAGCTGAAAGGCTACCAGTCCCCAAAAAAGCAACTTCAACTCCATATTCTCCACTTCCTGTCAAGGCCAGACCCCACCCTATAAAATCTTATCTTTACCCCCAATGGGCATGATTTCTCCTACCCCAGTGGGTCGTTGGGTGGGTGAACTTTGCCCTAGGGCACAAATAAAAGTTCTGCCTGTCAGATATTGGCCTGGCTCTCCTTTTCTTTACCACACCTATCCTTTCAGTGATGTCTGTGCAGGATGCAGTTATGGCAACAGAGAAGCACTGGCAGCAAAGCTTAAGGTCTTTGCTACCAGGTTGTCTCTGCTGGTCATCATCATAATCTCTCTGCCCTAGGGAGCTGCCCAGCCATCACCATGAGCAATTCTTTCACCAAGCCCACAACGACATTGTTGTTCTCCCACAGCTCAGATGAAAAGAGACCAGCATCAAAGATATCACAAATGCCCAGGTCAAACGACATCTGGTCCACCAGAGACCACAGTGTGATGCCTCTGGTCTGCACAAAGTATGGCTCTGAAGCTTCAGGATGGTGCTTAATTAACTGTGTTTTTTTCCCCAGCCATCATAATTGCTTTCCTGAAAGGCAGTTCACTTTTTAAAATCGTAAGCATAAACACAATAGAATAACATGGATGGCGCTGAAAGGGATCATGCTCAGCGAAATGAGCCGGAAAGAAAAAGAAAAATACCGGATGGTCTCACTCATAGCAGGAATCTAGAAAACCTAAATAAGGGACCAGGAAAATGAATAACTATAAGAAAGTGAAAATCAAAATCAATAAAAATCTATGAGCCAGAGACACTCTATGGAGAGTGGGGGGTGAGGAGGGGAAAAATTGGGGTCCAAATAAGGGTGTTGTAATTGTATGGGAGATATAAAAATAAAATTTATTTTTAAAAAATAATTAATAAAAATAAATAATAAAAATAAATAGGGATATATGAAAAAAAAATAAAAACTGTTTAGCTCTGTAATCTACCAGTTGCCTGACTAATAACATTTCCAACAGAAGAGGTGAGGTGAGTTTAAAGTGTCATGTCTTTCTCTCCTTGGTCAAATATTTCCCAGCCCAAGAAAACTTTAGGACCTCTCAGAACGCCATGTTACCCTCTATTTTTTTTTTTTTTAAGGAGAACTCTTGTTTTTTTTGTTTATTTATTTATTCATTTGTACAAGCACTGGGTACAATGAGAAGCACGGGAGGATGAGAGAATTCACCAGAGCAAGAGCGGGGAGCAGAGCAGGCAGAAGGACCGAAGGACACTGCCGAGGGGAGCAGCGAGCGGCAGGAGAGGTCTTTGCGCCATGTGGGACCCTCCTTCAGTGGCCGGGGAGCAGCCAGGGATCAAAACAGCGCTGCAGAGGATGCGGACAGCTTCCCAACCCAGCACTCAACCATTCTGCCACCGGGGAGGCCCATTTACCCTCTTTCTTAAGGCTGCAACTATTTTTACTTTGCTATCACTCACCTGAATATAGTCACTATAAGTCAGAAGGCAACTGAATGGGAGGTAGGAATGAAATCGCTTAAGGCCAGAATTGATTTTCCTCAGTGAACTGCTCACACCTAAGGGAGCTGCAAAATTTTAGCACAATGTTAATACAAACAAGCAAACTAACAAACAAACAAACGAATGGAGAAGGATGTAAGGCAGTCAGTATCTTCTTTTCTAGAATATCAAGGCTTAGTTGTAAATTTGCCTGTCTAAAATTTCCAGAACGCTCCTTTGCCTTAAAAACAAAATGGCTGTTTCCTCCCTTGTCAAAGGTTTAAACTGATCACAAGTCTGTTTATGTAAGCTTTCAAATTTAAAGGACATTTTCTTGTATAGAAGCAGCAGGGAGTTTGAGTGTTTAGAGTTGTCTCTTACTATCTATTAGCACCACCTTCTGTCAACAATGGGCTTGGTTTCTCCTGCTCCTTTTAGGCAAAAGCTACCTCCAGAATACCTTATTGGGTTTCCTTAGCATCTCCTGTTAAGACTGGGTGAACTTTCCTGACACTCTTAGGATGAGTGTCACACATTTTAAATGTCCTATTAACTTCTTTAAAATATGTATTTATTTATGCATGCAAGAACTGGTGTAGGGGGTTACAGTGGGGTGAGGATGATTCATATGAAGACAGGCAGCCATTGCTCCAACCTATCGTTTCCCTTCAAAGGAAAACTTATGTTGCCTTTTTCTTTTTTAAATTATCTTCAATGATTTAATCTGAAAAATATGAAATATGAGGGTATTCCCAAATCCTAAGTCTCTGTGAACCACTTCCTCAATCACCAATATTCTGGCCTTGGAATCACAGAACCCGTGACCCATTCCTCTGCCCAATTAGTAAAGTTTTTTGCAGTTTCTATTTTCTGGATTAAACACAGATATCAAAATACACAAAAAAATCAGTTGTGCACATCTGACAAATGAACACACTTCTGTAATGCTGTATTATATGCCTCCATCACTTCATTGCCACAGTTTGAAGCATGAGAAGGTTTTCCTTATAAGGCATAAAGCTTTCCTTTGCCCATGGGGCATCTCAACATACTTTTATTGATACAGGGCAGACTGGGGCATAAAGCAGGTCAAGGACACTGCCCAAATAGTTTACCAGTCACTGTCGGGGTTCTTCACAGATGCACAGAAATTGCTAGACTATTTAGGCTCAAGAAACAACACCAAAGAGATTTATTTAACAAACCAAGAAAAAACAAAGTGTTCCTGAGGCTAATAATGGTTTTTACTTACCTAAAGCCATGTGCAGTGTTACTTGGTCCTTCACAAAAGCAGTTAAAATTACATTATCTGCCGGGCCTCCCCAGTGGTGCAGTGGTTGAGAGCTGGGTTGCAAAGCTGCCTGCAGCCTCTGCAGCACCAGTTCAATCCCTGGCTGCTCCCCAGCCTCCAGAGGAGGGTCCCACCAGGCGTGCAGACCTCTCCTGCCACCCGCTGCTCCCCTCAGCAGTGTATGTCGGTCCTTCTGTCTACTCTGCTCCCTGCTCTGGCTCTGGTGAATTATTTCACCCTTCTTTGCTTCTGACTGTACCCAGTGCTTGCATAAATAAATAAATAAATATAAAAAAGTGCATTATCTGCCACTGAAGACAAGGAACTCCTCTCTAGAACAATAGGCCATGTGTCTAAGATGGTGATTTCCTGCCTCTGCCCACATGAAACACTCAGCAGCCAGACTCCAGGCCAGATTCCCACACACAAAGACAAGAGAAAATGCAACAGGAGATACTCCCAGAGTTGAATGGATGTCCCAGTAAAGCACCAGGAAGTAATACACAAAACAGCAGCTGCAACAGCTAAAGGCCCCAGCAAATGGCCAAACTTACCCATTTCAGTAAGATGCCTTGCTCCCAGGGCTCCTGTTTCCTCTGCCAGGCCTACCAAAACTGCTCCAAGACAACTCCTTTAGAACGACAGCTTCACAATGACTGCTTGGATGAGGCCATGTGCAATGACCTCCGCCACATGGCCTGGACCCACAAAGCCCAGCTCCACAAATCTCACATGGTGCTGCCCAAACCTGTCTGAAGCCATCCCCTCTAGACACTGCAGCTGCACCATACCACACTGCTATGGCCTCCCCTGTAGTCCCTTGTATTCCTTATCAGTTGCTCCACCCCAATTGTCAGTGTTTTCCTTGGTCTCTCTGTATTCACCAGAAACCCCTCCAAGGGGCACCACATGTAACAGTTTTCTGCTTCAGCCACTGGTTACATGATCATGTTAGAGGACAACAGAACTTGGAGTGACCCTGCCACCATTTATACCCTGGGTGACCTGGCACCTTTGTAAGGCATGTTGTAGCCCTAGTCTCCTCATCTTTAGCAGGAAGTTGGTCTACAGAACTCTGGAAGGCTCTAGTGAGGACACAGGTGCCTCATATGGCCACAGTGATTGCTTGCAGGATGTCAGTAATAAAGCCGTCACTTTCTCCAGCACATGTCACAGTTCTGCTGCAACAAGCCAAGGATAAAGTGAACCTGGGGGTACTTAATATTCTGTGGTACATACCCCTTTGTATTATGAGTTGTCCGAGAAAGGAAGAGATCTAAATTATCATTTTGAGCCTTTAGGGCATATTTAGTTCCTATCACTGAGGGCCCAGCATGAGAAAATGTGGGAAAGTGGGGCCTCCCTGATGACACAAGGATTAAGGCACAGCACTGTGATTATGTCCGCAGCCACTGCAGCATGAGTTTGATACCCCACAGGAAAGTGACACACAAGGTACAGCAGACCTCTCCTTTCTCGCCCTCTGCTCCCCTCAAAAGCATATTTCATTCAGTCTGCCTGTTCTGCTGTCTCTGCTGAATCCTCCCACCTCCCACAACTTTTTTGTATAAATAATCTTTTTTTTTTTTTATAAAAAGGGCTATGGAGACATTTTCTGTTTTTACCTTCTGCACAGGAAAAGTCTTGAACAATTGAAACCACATTCCCCAGTCAGCACCATTCATTCTGGTCTCTTCCAAGTACCCTGAGTGTAAAACTCCCTCAATTGAGCCAGAAGGTCTGGCCAGAGGAGAGGCTCCCACCTGGGTTCCCAGAGTGAATTCCCCTGTACTGACTATGAAGAGGTCAGTCCCTGGAGAGCAGTGTGGGAAGAAGGCACAAAAACAGGACCTCTCAGTAACTGGAGTGCTTTCTGGCGACTTTGTCTCAAGAAGACCATGGTCAATGGAAGTGATACTGGCCGGCGTCCACAACCCACAAAACTGGCCCACACAATGGCAGAGAAAGGAATTTCATGTAGGCCATTATTCACTTCCATAGTTCATCTCTAAGCTGTCACTGATCTTCGCAAAGTTATTCTGGGGGAGCAGCCTAAGGGTTACCTGTGAGAATACTCAGGGGCCTGAACTATTTAAGATGCATCCACCTTTGTGGCCCCTGGCCTTCCTGTCCAGGTCCCATTTCTCAGCCCAGAGTCCTCCAAAGGTGACACCATAAGCTGAGGCCTCACTCTGGGCACAGAGGTATTGTGGTGCTTCAGGCTTTCAGCCTGTGAGATCCGTGTGTCTCACTGCCATTGCTGATTATTCAATCCCTCTAAAAACTCTTGATTTTCTGCAAACATGTTTTGTGGCTTTTTATTTAACCTCTATTGATTCCAGATACCTCAATGTGACTTGTTACATGATGTGTGCCTGTTGTGTGGATTTGGAATGTAGAACTTGGTGTTACAAGTAATTGTTTTTAGAATGCCAACAGCACAAGGATGGTCTATTGCAGCCCAGGCATAGGAAAGGCACCTGTCTGTTGCAGCTTTGGAAACAAGAGCACTGAGTGTAGCTTGGGGCTTATTCCTGGACACACACATGAATCAAAGGTGCTTCAATTATTTAACATGAGCTGTTTCCAGCTCATAATGAATATTTATCTTGGATCTGGGAAGGAGTCTCATTTGGCTCCCATGGGATACATGGAAATGCTTTTAGGGGTCATACATGGGCATGGGCTTTTATTGGCATCATTGTAAGTAGAATCAGTAAGAGTGACCTACAGCTGTGATACCTACATCCTTTGTTTGACCACATAATGTTTCCACCTCTTAATTGAAAACAAAACAACAGTTTTGTCTGCTGGACAAAGAGAGAGGGTGAAAGACAAGGCAGATCTGCAGGGACACATGAGCAAGCACAACACAACACCACAACACCCACCATGGCTGCTCCCAGGACCTGGGCTGGGTCTGAGGGAGAAGATCATGGCACAGGCCCACATGCTGCAAAGACACAGACAATGCTGCCTGCAGAGCAAGGGCCCACAGGTGCCCACATCCCCCATAGTGAAGAGTGATATCAAAACTCCTGTACTTTTGGTGCTGCAGTCTCTTGGAGGTCTTTGTACCCAGGCTGTCCAGCCAGCCCCCCACAGGGAGTGCTGGGGCGGGGGTGTGCTGAGGGGATTGTGGGCTCAGAGAGTCTGCAAACACTGAGCTCTCTTCCACAGCTGCTTCATCCATGTACCCCTGCCTCATGTTCACCTCCCCATTCTGTGTGTGGTGGTGGTGAGTGACCCTTGGAGATCTGTCATGAAAGGAAGAACACCCTGTCCGTACCCTGCTGTCCCCAGCACTCTCCGTCCCCAGCCTCTAGTCAGGCAGGAACTCCTGGGATTGTGGGGACAACTGGAAGTCAGTTGACAGCAGGGTGTTCTTACCTAATGCCATCTAGTTCCCTTTCCTGGGAGACACGGCTCTGCTGGATATATCTTGGTGTTCCGCTGGCCCAGACAGATATTTTACAGCTAATTTATGAGGGTAGACCCTCAAAATCCTTCCTGGGAACTTTGAAAGGTAAAAGCTTTCCAGTCCCCGAAGTGGGGACCGGGGGATAACAGGAAGACAGGAGTGGGCAGGGGGCAGCAGGGATGGGTGGCCAGAGACCTGTTCGGATATCAGCCATCCTGCATGCCTCTCACTGGCTGGGGTTTTCCCACCCAGGCCTTGACAGCTGGTCTGTTTCAGTCCCTGTCTTCAAAGGCTTCTGTGGCATCAGGATCATGTGAGTGCTCAGTGAAGGCTAAGGAGCCTCACACAGAACAATTAATGAGTGTAGTGGCAGGATAGGCACAGGGAAGGTTTTCTATGATCTGGCAGACGGGTAAAGGAGAGTCTTGAAGAGCTCAATGCCTTTCTAAGCCTTTTATTGAGCTGTTACATGTAGAGCAGCAACCAGGTACATGGTAGGCATGGGTGCCAGGGGGCCAGGAGGCTGACAGGCCTCCAAGACCCTAGCAAGTCTTCTCTCTAGGTTGCTCTGCCTTATTTTCTCCCTTTCCCTCTCCTGTCTTTCTCCTGCTTCTTCTTCTCTTGGTGACTATCTCAGTATCCCTCCCATGGTCCACAGAAGTAAACAAGGTATTATACAGCAATGTAACAACTGCAAGTGCCCCATGTGGCACCACAATCCTAATGGGGGTGGGCAGTAAAGCCTGGAAAGCATTTATCCTACAAAGAGTAATTTTGCAGGGAGCCAGGGAGGGCTAGCCTGTTCCATATGGCCTCTTGATCCAGGTGCTCAGTTACACTCAGGAACCAGGTGTTCCCTGAAGGAGGTGGTGGGAAGGAGGAGTGGTTTCAGGGGCAATATGTGAGATACAAAGAAGCTGTCACTCAGTCCTGGGGTACCTGACAGATCCTGAGTCAGCTTCCAGAGTCCTCACTCTTTGTCCACACCAGCCTGTGATATGTCCATGAACCTGCTTCTATATGAGAGACCAAGGCTCCGGGGACTAAATGATAAAGACACAGACGTGCTAAGTGGAACCTGGATGCAAGGGCCACTCAGTCCAATCTGTGTGCCTTACTGGACCAGCCTATTCTCGTGAATGTTCTAAACTGTGTGCCTGAGTGGACTGTCCTCTGCACATGAGTGGTCCAAGCTCTGAATGTGAATTTCTAACTTGTGCACTGGTATGGTCTAACCTGTGCACATGAATGCTATGGACATTATACCCTGCCCATTGCCTGGGCAGAATTACAACCAAGAATGAGAATTCTAAAAAAGCAAAGACCCCTCCCAGGGATGGGGAGGGAGGACAGCTATTGGGCCTGTCTGTGCTTGGTCCCTAGCCTAGTCCTTTCTCCAGAAACCTCCTCACTTGCCCCTGAGCTGTGTCATCACCACCTTCAGAGGAGCGAATGATTCTGGATGTGGGTGCTAGCAGAGAAGGCCTCAATGAGCTTGGCCTAAAAGTACCCTGTGGACACCCAGCTCAAAGCTGATGCTTCCTCCCTTGCTGGTTTCAGGTACCACACTCAGCACAGACCCCACGGACTTGTTCCCCTGCCCCAGAGGACGGCCATCACACCCCTGTATCGTGGGTTAAGAAACAGGCCTCAGAAGACTTTCCCTGCTGAGTAGGAAGGCTGGGGGATCTGAACACAGGAAATGCAGCCCTCAGACCTAGACTCCATGCTCAGCTTCAGATGGCAGAAGCAGCAGGCAGGATATTCCAGATTGGATGGGAAGGGAATGGCCAGGACATGGCCCCTTGGTCCCACCAGCAATAAGACCCTTCTGTCTGCAATTTTTGTCCCTTGCTGTCTTGAAAGGTACCTCAGGATCCTGGAAGCTCTCCAAGTATTGTACCTGGTAATAGTAAGTATTAGGCTGACAATGAATGTTTTGTTGCCACTCCTGCCATCTCTCAGGACAGGCCTCAAAGTCTTTTGCAAGGACTAATTAGCAGGCTCAAAATTCACCTAGAATATGTTTTTTTTTTTTTTTCCCAGCTTACTTTATGCAAGGAGGGCTTAAAGGAGTCAAAAAGATGCCTTGTGTGTGATCAGAGTCAGGCAGATGCTCCTCAATTATTGTTCAAATCACATCATCCTGAGCAAATGTGTCCCCAGCTCCCCCTTGGCCTATTAAGTATGTAATGTTTAGGGGTCATGGAAATTCAGAACTTAAACCTTCCCACACACCCATGTGTGCCCACTGTCCATTCCTATGTAGTCTCAGCTGTTTGTCCTATTGCTCTTCTCAGTTTGCTTCAAATATTGGTAAAGAACCTACTCCATGGGGTAGTGTGTCTGGCTGGGGAAGGTGTGAGTGCAATGTGGGGCTCAATGGCAGCCATAATGATGGCCTTGTGCCCGGATCTCCTTACCCATGAGACAGATGTGCAATGGCCTAGCCTTCAGAATGCCTGTCTGGCAAAGTGGACATGAGGCAGATGGAGCCCAGCACCTGTCGAGGCTCTGACCCCATACCATGAGGCTGAATGTGCAGGTGGAGAGGAAGAGAGACAGTACACTGGTCCATGGCTCAGGTTCCAGCCTACTGCCCCTTAGCTTTGGCTCCTCCGCTCAGGGTGCCACACTTCTACCCACAAAATGTGATGTTTGCCCTGAAGGACCCTCCTGCTCTTCGTATGAAGCAAGTTGTGGAGGGGGCCCCTCAGATTTACAATTGGAGAACAGATCACTGACAAAAGGCAGAAATGACCTCAGAGGGAGCAGTGCATTGGTAGCTTTGGAATGGCCTCTGCTTAAAATATGTAGAAAAATAATAATGATAATATTTTTTCAAACTGTTAGCACAATATCTCCAGGAGGCTCCCAAAATACTCCACAGACCATCTGTAGCAAGAATACCACCCTGAAGAATGTAATCAGCACCCTGCCAGGTTGGGCAGCATTTTCTGCGTTCTTTCCTCCTTCAGGCTCCCCTCATCTACTCACATACATGAAAGCATTTCCATAAGCCTCAGCATCACTAGGTAATTAGTGAGTCAGCAAGTTCTGGAAAGCACCCTGGGGCAGGATCACCTGAGGGGGAAAGAAAAGGTCTTTTCCCATTGGTTGTGCCCACAAATTGCCATTCTTTCTGGAAGAAATTGGAGTCACTGACTTTCCTCATAGAGCTCGAGGCTGGTGCCCAGTACAGCTCCCCAGGCCATCCTGGGAGGTTCAGCATACACACACTGGGTGTAGATGCCATTTGCAGGAGTCCTTGATCTCAGGGTCCTGCTGGAGGCCAATCTGTGGGCTTCACCACGCACAGCTGGTCGTGATGGCCTGGTGAGACTCCAGGCACAGCTTCCTACTGGCTGTGATCACCTGGGGAAGCATACCGGGGGCTCTGAGGTAGGGAAGGATCCCAACCCTCTCATTCCAACAACAGAGGCAGTGCCCAGGTGTAGACACAAGGAATTTTCAGAAAACAGATGGGGAAGCCAGCAAGATGCCAGGAGCCAGGGGTATGTACCCAAGTGTTGCTTTATTTTTGTTTAATTTTTTACAATTTATGTATGTATGTATTTATGTATGCATACATGTATGTATGTATGTATGTATGTATGTATGTATGTATGTATGTATTTACATATTTATACAAGAACCAGGGTACATTCAGAAGCATGGGAGGGTAAGAGAATTCACCAGAGCCAGATTGGGGAACAGAACAGGCAGACTGACAAAATACACTGCTGAGGGGAACAGTGGCCAAGACAGGAAAGGTCTACCACACCATGTGGGATCATCGATAGTGGCACAGGGTCAAACCAGAGCTGCAGAAGCTGTGGGCAGCTTCGCAGCCCAGAGCTCAACCACTTTGCCACAAGGGAAGGTCCCCCAAGTGCTATTTTAGGAGTACCTGCAGAGGCCCAGTGTGAGGAACCTCACACTGGTATCCCCTTTTCCCCTGTGTCCACTGTTCCTTCACACTTCCATCATGACCTATGATTCCCTGGAACAATGGGATGAAGACCCACTGCTCCATCTGCAGGAAAGGCTCAGGGTTGAGCACAGCATGCTGGTTCCACCTGCTTTTCTGTAAATCTTGCAGGACCTGAATCACTGCCCTAAGATTGGGGACACGCAAGTGCCACCCTGCTGGCATTCCTAAAGACCAGTCCCTAGAACTGCCTGAGTCCACCTGACAGGGAGGGGCCCCAGAGTTCAGTAATTCACAGGGGCTCAGACATCTGCAGATAGTGCCAGTGCCTAGTATATAGTTCTCCCAAGGTACCAACCCTTCCTCCTTCCCCTGTAGAATCATCCCCATCCTATTCATGCCTGCCCTCCTCCCAGCATCCCCATCCCTGCTCCCAGCATCCCACCCCTGCCCCCACCCTTTATTTTCAGCTAAAGGCCATAAGACCTAACAGGCCCAGAAGTTTGACATCTTCTTTACTGTCAAAAAGAAATTAGAGCGAGAGAGCCATTAACAGGGCTGCTCACTCCCAGTCCTGCTCATCCCTGTCCTGCTCACCACTCTTCCCACTTACCCCGTGTCCCATTCACCACTGATTATGCTGGCAGACAGCAGTCAAGTTGTAGTGGATCTACCTCTCCAAGTCCCACCACAGTCTGTCCGATCAGAGACTCCAGAGAGAATCTTTTAAAGCAAATCCAAGCAGCCCTCTCCCCTCGGTGCCTTACTAACACACTCAGGTAGGAATACAATTTCTCTCTATGTTTCAAAGTCCTACAGGGTGTGGCTTCTGGCCCAGCTTCCAAATTCCATTTCACCTCTCTTACCTCCTTTCACATTCTCCCCGGCAACCTGCCATCAGCTCTTCCAGAACAGTAAACCCAGATGTGCCTGTCCTAGGCTTGTGACAATTTTTCAGAGAAATCAGAAGTCACTCAGAGAAGTACACACAGAGAGAGATTTATTCATCACACTGGCCAGTGCAGTGGGATATCTCCCAAGAGACTAGCTCCAAATAGCAAGAAGTCTTAGGTCTTTAAACTTTTGTAAGTGGGGACTTTCTATGCTGGAGCAAAAGCTGGCAGTGTGTGGGATTTGAGGTAGTTTTGCCAGTTTGAGTCCATCAGGAATTTGTAGAAAATCAGAAGGAAGCCATGATGACTGATCATTATTGTGAGCAAGTTGTCCAGCAGATTTTGTAACTTCCCGTTTCATTTCCCTGCTTTGACACCCTTATACTGTACTAGGGAGTATCACTAGGGAGGGAACCTACCTATGAGGTGATATTGCTTGACCAGCAACTGCATTTTAACAGTTTCTAAGCAGGGCTGGGTAAACTGGGTGGCCAAATGAAAAGGACCAGGCCCGAGAGCAAGCTGCGAAAGAGGAGAGGCCAGAAGACCCAGGAAGGGAGCATGTGAGGACAATACAGGACCTAAGACACAGGAAGATAGGACAGATTACAGGGCAGGGGAGGGAATATGCTAAAGCAACGTGAATGGCTCCCCCAGCACTGGGATCAGTCCAGCAGTTTGTGAACATTTTACCTGTTGTTTTTCAAGCTTCCACCATGTGTTTATCAACCAGTTTCTGGGCTGTGGTTGTGTTAGGGGGATAGGATATCCTGCGTAAACTCCATACAGGCTTTGTGGACTCCACCCCCACTCTGTCAAGGCACTGGGAACTACAAATTCCATGATCACCAAAGGGAGGGTTGTGAGGACCTGAGGAGTTAAGCATCCATGTTCTCTGTTTGGGTATTTAACCAGCCATGTGATCAGGGGTTGGCCTCTTGGCCATACAGCACTTGATCTTGGTGGGTCATTGGGATTCCAGGTCTGCAGAATGGGCAGGCAGAACACATTTACAAACTTATCTCCCTCTTTTTCTCCCTGAGTTATTCATTTACCCATTTCCCCTTCCCTTGTAAATAAACCTTTGATTAACCTTTTGTGTGTGCCTGCAGTTTAGCATTAATAAGTCCCCTTTAAGTGTGTGGGTGAGGACCCACAGCCAGGTAACCCATTATAATATATAGGGGTTGCTCTGTAACAGTAGGAGCAGGGCTGTAGAAGAGTCAGGGTGTTGGTCAGGGTCTGTCTGTAGGGTCAGCCCATGGAGATGGTTTGCAGGGTTCAGACAGATTGCCCTTTGGCATTTCTGCGTGGGCCAGTTTGGCCCAGGAGTATCCACAGAGGGATACTAACACAAGAAGAGGGACATCATGACCAAGACTATCATTGTAGGAAGTTATTCAGCAGCCCTTTTTAACATCCAGTTTCCCAGGGACTTTGTACTTTCCAATGTCTATTGAAGGGTCACCTTGTTTCTCTATTGTAACAGTGTGGTCCCCAGGAAAGGGGGAGGTTCCAGGTTTCCTGCCCCACCTAAGGGAGGGTACAAAGCAGAGCAGGAGAGAAGAAGCTGCAGAGGAGACTGAGGAACGAAGGAAGGAAGCAGGGCGAAGCCAGAAGGAGACCTGGAGGAAGAACATGGGGCTGAGAGAGATGGAAAGAAACTATGCTTGCCTTTTGGTCCTGGACTGGGTGAAACAGATTTGGATGAGAGACCTTGATGTTAGCAATGGTGGTTTTTATCTTGATTTTGATTTTACTTTTTTTGTATTTTTAATTTTTTTTAGTAATCTCATCAACTGTTATGTTTTATTATTTTGTATTCAGTCTTTTTTCAATTTATTTTTTAAAGATTTATTTATTTATTTATACAAGTACTGGGTACATTCAGAAGTGCAGGAGGGTGAGAGAACTCACCAGAGCCAATCGGGGAACAGAAAAGGCAGACTGACAAAATACACTGCTGGGGGAGCAATTATGAGGAAAAACTAAAGGTTATGGTTTGACGGACTGTCAACATTGTACTTTTAAACTGAACTGGTGCTTTCGTACAGATGGAATATTGTTGTTGCTGCTGTTTTCTCATATTTATGGCAACGCTTCCCATAAATTTAAATTAAAATAAAACTGGTAGTCCCTCACTTCGTTGATAGAAGGAAATTTTGTGGAACCTCAGTAGAGCTCTTAGGACACTCCACAAAAGTCTCCCATTCCTCCTGAGAAAGGCATTGGATTACATTTCCTATTTGGTTTACCTACTAAAGTAAAACCAGAAAGAAAGCATTGTCACTTGAAAAAATGGTAAATTTTTGGCATGTACAGACATGTTAACATTGGTTTTCTAAAATGAGTATAAATCCTTTCCTTAGGGCCTCCCCTGGTGTTGCAGGCAGATGGGCAAAATGCTATGAAGATGTCCACAGCTTCTGCAGCACCAGTTTGACCCTAACCTGGCGGTGAGGGTCCCACATGGCGCAGCAGAACTCTCCTGGCTCGCCCACTGCTCCCCTCAGCAGTTTAATTGTCAGTCTGCCTGTTCTGTTCCCTGCTCTGTCTCTGGTGAGTCCTCTCACCCTCCGTGCATCTGGCCCGTACCCCGTTTCTTGCAAATCACATACATACATACATATATACATACATACATACATGCATGCATACATAAATAGTAAAAAAAAAAAATTCAGTACCTGATGTGTATGTAAATTGTCAATGGTGATTGTTGCTTTGCAATATTGTATATTTCAATGGTTTATATCTACCTAAATTGTTTCTGGAGAAAATAGCGGGGGAAAGGCCTCAACAGATTCATTGATGGAAATTTTGCCCTGTAATCTTGTCACCCTATTTATATTACGAACATTAATTGCAGGCTTAACCCAAAGCTTGGTCCATTTATCCACCTGTCTCCTTCCCTATAATGCAGGCTCCATGAGGTCAAGGACCACAGTTCCATTGTTGGATCCTGAGTCCCTCCAAACCCAAGGTGATTATGACTTATGACACCTTTCACTTGTCTAGTAGAGGCATTATTTGGGCTTTCACTGCTGTGGTTTGATTTACACCTCATAAAGTGGATAGTAGCTGCAACTGAGCTCAGGTTGTCATCCTGTGGAGGAAGGAGCATCTGAATATTTTCACCTCTGCAAAGGGTGAAGCTGGGTCTTGATGTGGGTCACAGGCTACAGGGCCAGGACATGCAACAGGACTGGCCCCAGCATCTTTGAGAAGTAGTGGCTTCTGCCTATATCAGACTGGCCTCTCATTTCCACACAAACACTCTGTGATCCAGGGTGGCCTGGTGTCCAATGTGCTGTGGCACTGAGCACCTGTGCATCCACATACCAATAATGGCCACCTCCACCTCTTCAAAGATAGCCTCAGTGCAAATCCCAACTTCGCGGGGTCCTGGGGCCTCTCCACCTCCTTGGGGGGCTAGTCTATTCAGTCACCTCTGCTGTTTCTGGACAGAACATGTGGAGGAAGGGCCCCCAGGAACTAAGCTAAGTTCCCTTGGTATCACATGGGTAGTGCAGAGAGTAGTCCCCAACCTGAAGTCCAGGCCCCTACAGACACCCCTCTTGGCTAACCTGGATGGCAGAGCCTCTATGGTCATGTCCTAGGCTTCTTGGCAGTGCCCAATGGCTGCTAACATCCGATTTCTGATTTTATGTCTAAGGCCAGTGCTGGTTTATGGAGGATGGAGACACACACTCAGGCTCACACACCAAGGCAAGGCACAGCTGAGTGGGGGCTCACTCTACTTGGACATCTCCCTATTAGTCAAAGCGAGGGCCCTGGTTCATCTCAGGTGTGTCCCACACCCCTGTTAGTGCCCCCACTGCCTGACCAGCCTCTCTGAGCTTATGGCAGCCTCTCATGCCAGCCACAGGAATGTAGGAGGAGGGACTTCCATGGGGAACCTGAGAACACCCACAGGCCACACACAAGGGCCTTCAGGTCCAGCTGCAGTGAGTGCTAGCAGAGGAGGCCTGTTCCTCTAATCAACTGGCCCCTTCCACCATCCATTTCACAGACTCCTTACTCCCCTTTTGCTCTCCCTCCATGTGAAGGATAAATATAAATCAGTTCAATCTACCTATGTAGCCCATGTTGAAGTAAGTGAGTATAAAAGGAAGCTATCGAGAGAGAGAGAGCCACTAGTGCGAAAGTTGGAGGGATAATTCAGAGTATACAGCTGTGATACTGGCACCCACAGTCAAAAGGAAGAAGATAAATAATTTTAGAGGAGAAAGGATAATACTGGTCTCTGGAATGAACAAAGACAGTGCATGATTCAATAGTTGGAAATAACTTTTTGATATGTCTCTTAAGAGACATCACTCATAGCAGGATTTTAGAAAACCTAAATAAGGGACCAGGAAAAAAAGACTAATTGATATAAAGTAAAAATCAAAATCAACAAGCAACTGTAAACCAGAGACAAATGGGGTGTGGGCAGGCAGGGAGAGGAAGGATGAGGGTCAAAATAAGAGGAGGGTGCAATTGTATGGGGAATATAACCAAAATGAAAATGCATACCTGCTGCAAAAATAAAAAAATGATGTAAGAATTATATAAAATCAAATATTAAAAAAGATCCCTGTGTAAACAGCAGTGAGCATGTTATCTATACCCAAGGAGGAAGAATTCAGGTAAGGATAAAGGGGCTAGGGTACAAAAGAGCCCCCCCATACAAAGAAGACAGTTTCAGGACTTATCTGGAAGCTCACAATAGCATCAATAAAGTATCAAATGCATTTTGGAAGCTCATATTAAACCAAAGAAAGAAGGCTGTGAGACATCAAGCAATCAGTGCATAAGGACTTGATCCTTACAAGGCTTGGAAACTCTGATGTCTATTCATATAGAAAGGAGCCAGGTTAATGGGGAGGGCAAATGGAGGTCAACAATAAATAGCCAGGAAACTCTCATCCACTGAAGGAAAAGGATGCCAGGGTTGATACAGATGGAAGATCACAATCATAATTCCATTGGAGGTTAGGAACTAAGAAACAAGGGCCCATGCACATGTGCAAGAGTAAAGAGGATAGGGTTTTAACAAGCCAGAAGCTTAAATTAATGTGCATGTAAGATGAATGCAGAATTTATATTGCCAGGAGAGTCCTATCCATACCCAGGGGAGAAAGACATCAAGACATAGACAGCCAGGAATCTTGCACTGGTTTGCAGGGAAGCACAAAGACATTTATGGAGCTGAAAAGGTTTCATCCACACTTCAAGAAACAATTAGCTCAGTATTTGCCGAAGAGTGGCACTCATTTCCATGACCAAAAAAGAAGCCAGTTTATGTTTATCTACCTCATAATGAATATCCATATGGAAAAGGAGGAAGAACTGGAATGACCCTTTTTTTAAGGTTCCCATGTTGTTGTTGTTGTTGTTTTATTTTGGGAATCTGAAGAAAAGTTCACAATGGATATAAGGATGAACACAACAAAAAACTTAGGTGTCTTAGAGAAAACAAGTCTAACTCATAAATATTATAAAACCATCATCATCTTCACTGATGAATTTCCGGCAACATGAATTTCTTATATACACATTCTGCCTAATCAAAACACATGGTTACCAACATGATGGACATTAGGTATAGTAAACACACTCAAGCTCCACCTCTGTAAAAATTTAAAAGTTCTGAAAAGAATTAATCAGAATACATGAGTGTTAACAAAGCTCCTTAAAAAATAAATGTGGTTGTATCATTTCAGCTCATTTTTTCTCCTGAATTGGCTTTTTAATTAATACTTTATTTTATATAATTCTTATATAATTTTTCATTTTTCATTTTTGCACAACTCTTTTTAGAATATCTATGCTCGGGGAAATTCTAATCCAAGTGTGAGGTAGGTTTAAGACTTCCAAAAGCCAGCAATGACATCCTTCCATATTCAAAACAAGGAATATAGTGTTCATGCATCCTGGAATTTCTATTAACATGCATGTAATGGGAACCCAGAGCAGAAGATAACATCAGTGCCCAATGTGGAATTAATTCAAGAGTGATGCAGTTGGGTACTTCTATCCATTTCCATCTAAGTCAGGTGACATTCAAGATAGTGGCTTTTATACCACTTCAAAGGAAGTCAAAACATAATATTGTTACAACAGTTTTCTCAACTTTATGCCCAGGCAAAAGGGCGAGAATTTCACGTGTGCAGGTAATATGAAAAACAACTGAAAGTACCCTGCCAGGAAATACTCACATACAGTTAAGGAAGGGGACATCCCTAGTGGTGAAAGGGATTGAGATGCAACATTTGAGTTTGTTTTCAGCCTGTGCAGCCCTAGTTCGATCCCTGGCCCACCATGAGCCAGGGAGCAACTCATCTTGCTCAGCAGACCTCGCCTGACTTGTCTGCTGCTTCCCTCAGCAGTGTGCTTTGGTCAGTCTGCCTGGTTTGTTCCCAACTTTGTCTCTGATGAATCCATTCACCACCACACCTCTGGTCTGTATCCCAGCTCTCGTATGCATGAATAAATAAATATTTTATCTAGCTATCTGTCTATCTATCTATCTATCTATCTATCTATCTATCTATCTATCTATCTGCATAGATACACACACCAAGGCAAGGCATACACATCATATATCTACATACACCATACATCACATATATCTACATACATCACACACCAAGGCAAGGCATAGCTGGGTGGGGTCTCACTCTATTGGGACATCTCCCAGTTAGTCAGAGCAAAAAATAGATAGATAGATAGATAGATAGATAGATAGATAGATAGATAGATAGATAGATAGATCAATAGATATAACTATAGGTAGAAAGATTGATATAGATAGTTATCTATATCTATCTATAATTATCTATATCTATTGATCTATCTATCTATCTATCTATCTATCTATCTATCTATAGTTAAGGATGTAGGAGTTAGCTTTACAGAATGGGAGAACTGGGAATGGAAGAACACACTCCTTTATGCTGCAAGGACAGTAGAACCATGGTATGAAAAGAACTTCAGAAACTCACTCCCATCCCCAAGAAAGAAAGGGACAAAACGGTTTACAAAGACCAGAAACCCCACAAGATGTTTCATTCTCTGAGCTAGCTAGAGATAAGAGTACTGGACTGGAAAGTCACATCCATATCTGGAGGAGCATGTTAGACACAGAAATAGCTGAGGCCTCCCTACTGGAGCAGGGGTTAAAGATACAGTTCTATAAAGCTATCTCCAGCCACTGCAACATGAGTTTGATCCCCAGCCAGGGAGTTAACTCATGTATGGCAAGGCAGACCTCTCCTGTATCAACCCTTCTCCCCTCAGCAGTGTATTTCAGTTTATCTGCCATCTGACTGTTCTGTTCCCCACTCTGTCTCTAGTGAATTCTCTCACCTCCTCCTCTTCTCCACACCTCTGACCTACACCCTAGTTCTTGAATGCATACATAAATATTTACAAAAGAAACAGCTGAGACATAGAAACAGTGCATCCATCACATCTTAGAAGAAATATGGCATGGACCTTGCAACCGAGAAGACTGCAATGCTGCGACCAACAAAACAGCAACATAAGTTATGCAGTCATCTCACTTCCTTATCCAAGAATAAACGTCAAAGTTTTAAACCACTGAGGAATCAGTATTATCATGTAAAAACCTGATAGGTCATATTCATGTCCAAGGAGATCTGAGGCTGAGGTTTATCACACTGACATATTAGAATGAAAGAAAATAAGTTACTAAGGCCAAGAAGATCACGTCCACCCAAGGAAGAATAATTCTAGTGTTTATACAATTAAGGATAATGTTTACATCTCTCTTGTATAGTAACCATGGACTTTATACATCCATGTTAAAAAAAAATCAAGGACAGTAGCACAAAGGTGCACGAAGGTGGACTAACATTATAAAACTAAGAAATTTTATCTCGCTGTCAACATTAATGTCCATGTCAAACAGCACATTATGTTTTACCAACTGGAATTTCACAGCCATATACAACAAAGAAAGAAGACAGCATTTATAGACTCGGAGGTTCCCAAATACATCCCCATGGCAAGAAATACAAGATTGACCATTTGCAAAGCCCACCTAGGTAAGGGGAACAGGGCTTTCACAGCTGGAAAATTAATATCATTTTCCAAAAAGGATGACTGCCTGTTTGGAAAAATATTGGGACCTCACACCAAACTGCTGGATTGGCTAGGTGTCATGTAACTGAAGCCCTATGTTCATAATAAAACGAGAATCACACCAGAGTTTACAACATGATGGCCTCACATGTTATATCAATGTGAGGAATCACTGGACAGCTCACAAGATTATCAGGCTTTTAATATGCAATAAGAGTGCAACAGAAGAGAGTACAGAGCAATCCAGAAGGGTTTTATGGTTGTGAACTTTGTATGTATACCCTAGAAAGGGCAAAGTGCCAGGCTTTATGTCACTATGAAGTTGACAAGTTGCCTAGCTCCCAACAGAGATCTTGGTTATAAAGCTGAAAACACAAAGAAATATGTGGGGGTTATAGATGAAAACCAACCGATAGAGAGCAGAATGCCTGTGTGAGTTACAATAATCAGAAAAACCTCAATTAAAAACATAGGAGGGCCTCCCCTCGTGGTGCAGTGGTTGAGTCCTGTGCTGTGAAGCTGCCCGCAGCCTCTGCAGTGACGGTTTGATCCCTGGCCACTGGCGAGGGTCCCACAGAGCACACACACCTCTACCTGACACACCCGCTGCTCCCCTCAGCAGTTTACTTTGGTCCTTCTGCCTGTCCTGCTCCCCACTCTGGCTCTGGTGAATTCTCTCACCCTCCCGCACTTCTGACTATACCAAGTGCTTGTATAAATAAATAAATCTTAAAAATAAAATAAAAACATAAGAAATTTTGACTCAGAAAAGCGAACGGTATTAAATTCCACCACAGAAACATGGTTAGGAAAAAGCAATACAAACATGGAACACATCCAGTCTCAGGTACGGAAAGAATAATCACACACTGATGTGCAACATATCCATGATCTAGGCAGGCAAGGATGTAGATGCAGAGAAAAACGGGGACAGCATTGAAGAAAGAAACATAAACTGACATGCAAACAGAAAGAGAAATGGGCAAATATGGGCCCATATCCTGTGTTGCACCTGGAGAATATTGTCAAGATTCCCACAGATCAGGAACACAAGAATGGTTCAACATGTAAAAACCACTCAGTGTGAATTGCCACATCAACAAAAAGGAAAGAAAAAATCACAGGATTTTATCAACAGAGACTGGGGAAGCATTTGATAAGATTCAGTGCCAACTCATGATGAAAATCCTTGTAAAAAAGGGATAAATGGAACATCTTTTAACACAGTAAAATCCATCCAGACAAGCCCACAGCTAGTAGCATTCTCAGAGGTGAAAAACAGTAGGATCTTCCACTAAAGTCTGATATAACAGACAGATGTCCAATCTGACCACTTTTTTCAACACAGTGTTAGAAGTCCTAACTAAGTAATTATGCAAGGGAAAGGTATAAAATAAATCCAAATTTGGAAAGAAGAAGAAAAGCTAACATTATTTGTAGATGATGTGATGATATACAGGCATAAACATAAGGGCTCACAGAGAAACTAATGAAAACAATAACTAGTTCAGCAATGAAATAAGCCTAAGTAATGAAAAAGATTAACATATGCCATTTCTGTCTCCCTGGGTAGAGCTGGAAGGGATTATGCTTAGTGAAATAAACCAGAAGGGGGCTTCCCTGATTGCTCAAGGCATTGAATGCCAGCACTTTGAAGCTGTCCACTTGGCACAGCAGGCCTCTCCTGTTTTCCCACTGCTCCCTTCAGCAGTGTGTTTCAGTCAGTCAGCCTGTTCTATTCCGCACTCTGTCTCTGTTGAGTTTTCTCACCCCCACACCTCTGGTCTGTAACACAGTTCTTGTATGCATAAATAAAAATATATTTAAAAACAAAAAGAGCCAGGCCTCCCTGGTGGCACAGTGGTTGAACACTGGGTTGTGAAGCTTCCTGCAGCCTCTGCAGCACTGGTTTGATACCCCACTGTTCCCCGGACACCAGAGGAGGGTCCCACATGGCGCGCAGACCTCTCCTGCCGCCCGCTGCTCCCCTCAGCAGTGTACTTCTGTCCTTCTGCCTGCTCTGCTCCCTGCTCTGGCTCTGGTGAATTCTCTCACCCTCCTGCACTTCTGACTGTACCCACTGCTTGTATAAATAAATAAATCAATCTAAAAAAATAAAATAAAATAAAATATTTTTAAAAAGTGCCAAAAGGAAATTATGGTCACTGGAGGTTTAATCATGCAAAGAAACCAAGTAAAGGGTCAAAGAGAAAAGTCCAATCAATTTCTAAAAGCTGTTTGGAGGCATAAAATGTGGCAAGATAGGGCAGGCAGAGGGGTAATAAGAGGGTGGTGAACGCAGAATACAGGAAATGATGGAAGACTGTGGGTCCTTTAGTGAGAGAGTGCTGTCACAGAGAATAGTCCAGGATGTAATACAATGGCACTCCAATAATTAAAAAAACAATCAATCAATAAATAAATAAATAAATAAATGAACCTTCAAGGGGCAGATTTATTCGACAAATACCAAATATTGCAAACACCAAGGGAGAAATATCTAATATTCACTTTAATGGTATTTGTGTTTCTTTATCATCCCTAGCCTCAAATTCAGGTTGATCATGTAGCCCAGCATGTCTTCATCTTCATCACTCAACCAGGCTTTCATCTGGGGGTGGTTCACAAACTGGCCGGGGTCAAGGAGCCTGCGGCCACTGAGGAGGAACGGGCTGGGCCAACAGGGCAAAGCTAGGGTCAGCCGGAGGCTGGTCTGAGAGAGCTCCATGCCTCCTGGCCTGTGGGACTTGTCCTTCCAAGCCAGTAGGTCACCAGAGCCTCTCCACCTCTGCAGCGCCAGCTGCAGGCAGGCCTACCCTACCCGCCCGGGTGGTATGTGTCCCAGCAGCCACACAGGCAGGTCCCTCTCCCTGGGAGACCCTCATCCCCAATCCATTGGCTCCCTGGTTGCTGAGGACCAGACACAAGAAGACTCTGGGTGCATAGCTGGCTCTAAGCCTGGGGCTCTGCCTGTGGCTTCACCCCCAGGGCAAGCGGGTCACCAAATACTTGCTTTGTGGGGAAAGCCCTCCTTCAGGTCGCTCATCTGTTCTGCACTGCTGATCCCCAAGTGCCCCCACCGATTCCTACCCCTAGCCCTCTTCCCCCACAAGGTGTACCTCAGGTACCTTGCAGCCAATAGTTACTTCCTCTTGTGCCTGCCGCCACCTGCGCTCCCTCCAACCTCCATCTCATCTTGCACCAGCTGCACTACCCTATCTCCAAGGCCTGCCTCCTTCCGTCGGCTAGGCTTCAGCTGCCTGCACAACCTCCAGCCTGAAGACGGTGGCTGCCTGGGCAGTCCCAATGGCTACAGGCTGTAGGGCACCAAGGCACCTCCTGGCCCACAACAGATAAGCCCCAGGCCCGGGCCAGTGTGGATTCCTGGGGGGTCCTGGGCCTTGCCCCACCGTCCATGCAGGGCCAGGTGTGGTGCGCGCTGTGCATCTGGGGCATGAGGCACCCAGAGGCTGCTGCTGAGGTAGAGGCTGCTGAGCAGCAACAGGGGCAGGAGCAGTAAGAGGCACCAGTATGTGGGTACATGGGTGCCAGAGTGACCCCAGCGGGAGGCAGGCAGGCAGTGCGCAGGCCAGGGGGCCTAGGTTCTTCCTGTGACCTGTGACCCTGGACAGGCAGGGAGTACAGGGCACAGCTTTGCACCCCGCACACTACACTGGGCAGGGCAGCAGGTGGCAGTTGGGTGGCAGCCAGGTGCCTGAGGGAAGGCGGTGTGAAGCCCTCAGCCCCAGCCAAGTGGGGCAGGCACAGACCAGTGGCAGCAGGTTCTGTGAGGGTGGTCTACCTGGGCTGCCTATCCCCATCAAGGAGGTTGGCCATACCTGGGAAGACCAGTGGGGATAGAAGGGGCTGTGGAGAATGGAAGGGGCTGCTGTTGTCGCCTGTTGCTCGCCACTCGGAGGGAACTCTTCCTCCTTTCTGTGCATTGTCTTGCCTGTTGCAGAAGCCACTGATGTTTGGGCCTCACGTGATGGTGGGCAAAGGGCCTTGGAGAGCTATTCAAGTCTATCTAATCTGATTCCTGAGCGGCAACACACTGTTGTCCTGGCCCCGAGAACCAGCATATGGCTAGGCTGGACAAATTATCTTTCTAGTGCTGGACTCTGCTGCCATGGGGAGACCTGGAAGGGAGCCTTTGGTGTGTGAAAGGCCTGGAACTTAGCCAGATGACAAAGCTGGTTCTTAGGATGCCCTCCAACCTCTGACTACCTGGCCCTTCCTCAGAAACAGACATACTTTCAAAACATGGTAAGACCACAGCGGCTTTGGTCAGGAGGAGAGAGCAGATCATCTGATCATGTGGAGGCAAATCAGACACACAAAGCTCAGAGCCAGCCACCATTAGCACTGTGGTGGTGCTGAGATTGGACACACCCCAATGTTAAGACCCAGAAATAATCAAGAAAACCCCTGCCCCCAGGCAAATAGACTGCTTGTTTCATCTTAGCAACACATCCAAGTTCTAGTACTTCAGATAAAACTGATTTGCCCCTTGGTGTGTGTCCTGTTGAGTGAGGACTGGAAGCTAGCCTTTCAGAAACAATTCAGAAAACCAGAGACTCGGCTTCCAAACAACCTCAAATGCTCACATGGCACAAGCAGGAATGTTAATGACTTGATGATGGAATGCCTAGGGTGTCATTGGTGGTGGAGACTGATTCTCCTGGCAGAGCAGGGAGGGAGTCTTCACAAAAGGATCACAGATTCCTTATAAATTCTGCCCCAACTCCATGCCTCCAATTTCCGCAACACACCTCTTGCTCCCCTCACCCCTGCCTCTTTGCTCCTGAACCCCCTATGAGTCCCCTGGAAAAGCAGCCGAAACACACAAGCAAGAGCAACACACAGTGGCTGGGAGGCTGGCTATGCAGAGTTTATTTATAATCCAGAGGCATGACACTGGTTTGCTGAGGCTCACTCTGCAGGAGGCACCACAGGTCCGCTCTCACTGATGCCCAGTGCAACAGAAACCTCCTGACCGTCCGTCTTCACCTGCAGTAGCCCCGTCCTTGGCGTGACTCTGGGCCTTCCCTGGAATACCAAAGGAGACAGGCACACACATGCACAAAGGTGTATCTCCTCCCGTCTGCCTGATAGTCAGTATCCTCTGAGCGCCAGGGAGGGTGAGGTGTCCTTGGCCAGTGCTTGGCAGGAAGAGTCAAGAGCAGGGGGCAGCAGTGGAGTCAGAGATGTGAAAGGTCAGCCAGTGGGGGTGAGCCCTCGCATGAGGATGCACAGACAGCAGAAGGGAGGCTCGGCGGCAGTCGGCACCTTAGTCGGGCCAGATCTGAGGAGGTGGCTGGCTGGGGCTCGAGAGTGGGCTTGGGTGCCGTGGCACAGCAGTGTGGAGAAAAGGGATCCATGGCTCAGCTTTGCCTGTGAGCGACGGTGTGTCTGTGTCGCCAGCCCCAAGCCTGCCAGGCCAGACCCAGCTTGCTGGGCAGTCCCCATGCATACTTCCCGCCTCACACTGAGACCTCCTGCACTGGTGACACTGGCTCAGGAACTCAGGGACTTTTGAGTTTCCCTGCTGAGGTAGCCTGGGCACCTGTACCTGAGCACAAATATACTCTGGCAGCCATCCTCCGAGGAGCCTCACCTCTCCACCTCATGGTTCGTTCTGCCTGTGCCTTCCTCCTCAGGTAGTACTAGGACGATGTGAGAAGGCGCCTGCCCGCTGGTTCCAGTGATTCAAGTCAGCCTGCCTGGCTTGCTGCTACCTTCCCAGGGGGAGAGCCCTTACCGGTGATGTGCACGAGATACTCCTTGATGACCACGTCATTCTGGAAGTAGGGGTTGTTCCGAAAGAGCAACAAATCTGCAGCAATCTCTGTGCTCTTGCACCTACCCGGACAAGTTGAGGGGCGGGTGAGACCTCATCCAGGAGAACAACCCTTTCCTCACCCTTGCCAGGGATCAATGTTTTCCTGAACCTTCCCCGGGTGCAGACTCCCTCTCCCTGGGCTCACCTTCAGGGTGATCATGTAGCCCAGCATGTCATCATCTTTGTCACTCAGCCAGGCTGACATCTGGGGGTGGTTCACAAACTGGCCTGGGTCAAGGAGCCTGCTGCCGCTGAACAGGGCAGGCTGGGGGCAGCCGGAGGCTGGTCTGAGAGAGCTCCACGCCTCCTGGCCTGTGGGACCTGTCCTCCCAAGCCGGGAGATCACCAGAGCCCCTCCACCTCTGCAGCGCCGGCTACAGGCAGGCCCACCCTACCCGCCTGGGTGGTGAGTGTGTGTGCAGCAACACAGGCAGGCCCCGCTCCCTGGGAGACCCTCATCCCCACTCCCATCGGCTCCCGGTTGCTGAGGACCGGGCACAGGAAGTCTCTGGGTGCAGGGCCGGCTCCAAGCCTGGGCTCTGCCTGTGGCTGCTCGCCCAGGGCCACCTGCCCACCGAATACGGGCTTTGCGCGGAAAGCCCTCCTCCAGGGCGCTCCCTGCTCTGCACCGCTGACCCCCAAGTGCCCCCACCGAGTCCCTCCTGCGCCGCCGGACCCCCACCCCCACCCCACCCCAAGGCTGAGCATCCCGCGGGATCGCCAGGGGGCAGATCCAGGCCGTCCCCCAAGGCCTGCGGGCCGGCCAGCTACGAGTGTGCTCACGCCCGCCCGCGGCCTTCGGTCCAAGAGGCCTGCTGTGCGGCCTGCGCGGTGTCCCACCTGCCCGCTCCCCCAGCCGGGCCCTCCCCCGCCAAGCCCCGCCCCGCCCCGCGGAGCCTTTTCGCAGCCCAGCCACACTGTGGCCCTGCCAGGGGAAGGGGAAGCGGCAGCAGCAAGGATACGGCCTTGGCCCAGAAGCCACGCACGCCCTGAATAATGGTGCCTCGGCGATCCAGATGGGGCTGGCGCCGCTGGCGCATCCTGAGCTTCAGCCTGCAGTAGGCCCGGCTGGCTTGCCTGTTGACTGGCTCCAGCTCTAACTGAAGCGCCTGCAGCGCCTCCAGGACCGATGGGGCGGTGACCGCGGGAGCGGGCCCTGGCTGCCCGCCCCCGCTGGCCACGGCCGCTGCCAGCGCCAGGCCTGCGCCCTCGCCCGGGTCTTCGTCCTCGCCGTCGCTGTCCAGGGTCACCTCTTCCTCAGCCACCACCTCCAAGGCGTCCCCGGCACCAGCAGCAAGCCCTCGCCGCTACCCGCCTGCGCACCCTGGGGCCCGGCCTCAGCTGCCCGCCCACCCGCCTGCCCGAAGATGGCGGCCTGCTCCTGAGCGCCGTCCCCCGGGGGCCCGTCAGCCACGGGCCTCGCTGGGCAGGCCGGGGCCGGCCTCCAGTGCCGCTGGGCCGCTAGGGGATGCCACCCCGAGCGCCACCCCCACCCCTGCAGCGAACAGCAACCCTTGTTGGCCTGCCAGCATTGTGCAGGACCCCAGCCACGGCCCTGCCACGAGCTTTCCCTCCCACCTTTCCATCCTCTGCTCAGGCATTTACTCCTTGTCACATCTGTCCTCAAAGCACTGAGGTGGGGGCAGAGGGTCCTTTCTGTGAACTTGAGAAAGCCCCTGGGACCCAGCCAGGGGCACTCCATGTTTTCAGCTGGCTGGCCGGGTCACTCAAGGGGCACAGTTTGCCTTTGTCCCTCACCAGAGATCCCAGGGGCGGGCACACCCAGGAGCTGCCAGGCTTCCAATCCAGCCCGAAGACCAAGACAGGCTGGCACGTCATATCTGCCTTCCCTGTGTCCTGGGGGAGGTGGGGTGCGAGGCAGGGTGGGCACTGAGCGTCTTTCTGTGGGGACAGCAGCCCCAGCGGCTCAAGCCATCTCTCCAAGGCCAAGGCCGCTGCCACCCCAGAATGTTGCATGATGGGTTTAGCCCTTCACCGATCCCTTTGTAAGAGAGGAGCACTGAATTTAAGCAGGTCAAGTGCTTTTTTTTTTTTTTCCTTCACTTATAATAGCAGACAACTCTAATCTGGTTTACACTTTTCATGACATCATAAAATGTGGCCTAAGGGAAGATGAAAATTAGAGAGCTTTTATAGAAAGAGACAGGAAATGAGAAGTAGAGCCTTCCTGTTGGCACAGAGGGTTGAGCACAACACTATGAAGCTGTCTGTGACCTCTACAGCCGGAGGTAGACCCCGAGCCTGCCAGGTGGCTCTCACTGTGATGCAGCCAGCCTCTCTTATCTCGCCCACAGCTCCCCTCAGCAGTGTATTTCAGTCAGTCTGCCTGTTGTGTTTCCCACTCTGTCTCTGGTGGATCCTCTCACCCCTCCTGCACACCAGAGGAAGGAAAGGAAAGGAGGCAGTGGGATCTACAAGGTAACGTGGCAATGAGGGCATAGGTGGAATAATTAGGTGAGGGTGTCACAAGTTAAGTTTAGGTCAGCACTGCCCTTTCAGACCTTCTCAACCTGATGTCATTGCTGGTGGGCTGAGTTCTTGTGTTCTACTGATGGAGGAATAATCACCGACACACCTGCTAAATATTAACAAGCTCAGGTTGGTTGCCAGAGAGACTCCTGACAGCAGGAGGGGTGCTAGGGAGGATCAGGTGCTAGGGAGGAGCAGGTTACTGAGGGCATAAGTGCCCTTTCTACAGGGCTCCCAGGGACTCTCCACTGTTCTTCAGAGCTCGGCAGAATCTGGGGTGCTTTTCCACTGCCTAACTATACCTCCTCACTTCCCTAGTCACCAAAAGGTGTGAAGCAACCGCAAGCTCACGCCTGCCAGCCTTGCGGATATCAGCTTTTGCCTTCTGGCCCCACAGTGCCCTCTATGTGTGTTATTTTTCCTGACTTCTTTTGTTATTGTTGGTTTCCCAATCCCAATGCCCTGGTGGTCAATATATTTAGTGTACTTCAGTTATTTTGTTTTGAGTGTTGAGGTGGTAATGGAACATTGAAGTGAGGTTAAGTTCTAAGTTACTTGGTTACTTCTTGTTGGAGAATTTTGTGTCCGTATTATTTAATTTGGAGTAAATAGAAACTGCCCTTAATCTCTCTTGTGATTAATTCATTTTGATTCAGGTGATATTGGTTTACAAATGATGCCACTTAATCAAGAGGACAATGCAGTTTGAGATGATGGCCCCAGCTCTACTCCAAAATTGTTCTTACCTTTCCCACTTTCCCTCCAGATCTTGTACTGAGCTCCACTGATCAAGCATTGAGAGGTGCTGTTGGTCACTGTAAGGTAAATGGTTTTTCAGGCTTTTCTGCCTTCCGTTCATCAAGATTTCCCTGCCTGAGGTGACACCCTCAGTTGTTACATTGTTGCAAACTACCTTGTTTACTTCTGTTGTCCATGGGAGGAACATTGAGAGGCAGTCACCAAGACAAGCAGATGCGGGAGAAGCAGCAGGACTAGGCATGAGAGAGAAGGCAAGATAGAAGCCAGAGAACCCCAGAGTGCAGACTTGCCTGGGGCCTGGAGGCCCATTGGCCACCCCTGCCTGCAGTGTACCTGGTTGCTGCAATGCATGTAAAGCTCAATAAAAGCCTGAGAGAGCCCCCGAGGGCTCCAAGTCCCGTCTGACAGCAGAAGACCTGCTCTGTGGTCATTGTGCCACTACAATTGGTGTAGTAGACAGGATGTTCTGAAATGCAGACCGGTATGAAGCCCTCCCAAGACGTCAGAACGGACTGAAGAGTAGCAGACTCTGTCTGCTTGTGACAACGCTGGATATGCTATGCCAGCACAGGTGATGACCAAGGTACAGGAGCTGCTGAAAGAGCTGAAGTTGCTGCAGGAGCACAGGAGGTGGTCACGGTCTGGGAGCTGCGGGACAAGATCTCAAGAGGAGGAGAGATGGCCCGCAAGGACCAGCCCAAAATCCGGTAGCAGCAGAACTGCTGGAGATGAAAGGACCACAATTCAGAGCTCACCCAGTGCTGATGCAATGAAAGACTGATGGATTTGGACTTACAATTCCGCCACAAGGTGGAGGAACTTTGGCAGGGTAATGTTCTATTTGGGGATCCTGGGGGAGGATGGTATTGTTTGTATACCCCAGGAGATGGGAATCTAGGGGTGGCCAGTGGGCCTTGCAGGCCAAAAGCAGCCTTTGTACTGCCCAGCAGCTAGGCAGAGGAAAAGCCAACTTAGAAAGGCAAGAGCTAGTGCCAAGATTGGGAAGCCCTGAGCGGCTGTTAGGCAGACTAAGTAAAGAAGGCCAGTGAGTCTCTTAAAATCACCTGTGGGATGCCCTGCTCCTTTCTGAGTGAGGGTGAGGCTCTGAGGAACCTGTCCTTGGGGGACGGGTCAGGAATGTGGCTGAATAGTAGCCTGGGTGCCCAAACTAACTTTGGGTAGACGGCCACTGATGCAGGGCCCACAAGTCCAGGAGGGCTTTGCTGGGTTCTCTCTCTGCATCGGTGCCTGGGAGGGTCAGTCTCTCCCTCAGCCTCACCTCTGGTTCTCTGTCCCCACCTCTGCAGAGGGGCTGGGCCTCACTCCCTCTGGCTGTCAGGCTTCCCTTCCTTGGTGGCCTTGACTGGTCTGCTCTGTGTGAGCTCTGGAAAGGCAGGTGTCTGCACCCCGCTGTTTTCCCAGCAGAGGTTGGTGCCTCCTCCTCTGTGCTTGGCATGGAAGCAGGCGACCCCATGGACTGCTGACTGTGCTTTTGCAAGGGTGCGAAGTGAGAGAGGTTCAAGGTGCTGCAATGAGCTTGCCATCCCATGTAGTTCCACCCTCACGCTGAGGCAGGGATAGCAGATCCCTTCTATGGAACTTGAGAATGCACTGGGGACCCAGCCAGGGGAGGCTTCATGTTTTTTTTTCACCTTCTAAGGGGTTCTGGACACAAAGATCTGGGCCATCAGGGCACGTGATGAATGTATCTGTGATGGCAGTGTTCCTGTTGTTAGCAGTGGGAGGTGTCTGTGCATGGGTTTTGCTGGGTTTAGTACTTGCCAATATGATCCTTTGGACAGAGTCAGGAAAGTCATAGGGTAGATATGTTCACAGTTGTACTTAAATTAAGGGACACACTTATACAATAAGAAAGTGAGAGGAAGATGGGCTAATACAATCCAGGATATGTGTACATAATTGCTACAAAGTAAGTGGTAATATCTTGGCATTATCCACATTATTGTTATATGGGTCTTTCTGACTGAACACCTAAATCCTCTATCCCACATGAAAAAATCTTGAAAGACTGATACCTCCCACCTGTGTGTTAATGCTGTACTTCAGTAAAAATATCATGTTGGTACTACAGGTATCTCGGTGAGCAGATATTTTTATATCTATGTTAATTTTTTTTGTGTTTTTCAGTGATATTGTTTCTTTTTTTTTGTATTTTTACATATTCAATCAGCAAAGTTCTTTAGTGTCAGAGGAGAAATTTCAGATTCTTAGATTGTTTAGAATATTGTGTAGTAGCCACTAGGATGATTGCAAAATTGTAAATTTTGTATATTTAGAATGTTGAATTTCTACACGATTATTTTCCTCTACTTACAATGGATTTCACTTATGTCAAACAAAAGCTCAAGTCATCTTTATGTAAAAATGTGCATATTTTAATCTTTCAACATTTAATTAATTGAAGACATGTGTTTTTGAAGGAGTAAACATAACCTTCTTATGGTGGAACATCTATGCATTACCTAGGAATGTTATAAAGTCTTAAATCTTATTTTATCCCCCAGTGTGAACTGATTATTTTGCTATAACCACTAGGTCACAAAAGACTGCTATAACTATTATTGATAACAATAGCAAACTTGTTGACTGTGTAAGACAACCGGATGACTTGGGCTTTTCTAGCCAAGGTATGACAGCCTGGTTTAGGGGATGACCGGCTTTTGCAGAAGTGGATAATATCCAGGAGAAATGTGGGCTCACTATTGTAGCTAGGGCCTTTAGACTGGTGAGGCCTATCTGTCTCCAGCTGCCATTGCCAGATGTTGGTCTGCACATAACAGCACTGCCTGGAATCACTGGTTCCTGTAAAATCAAATTTAAAATGTAAAGTCAAGTCACTGTCTAAAATTATTATTTTGTGATTTTGCTTACAAATGGATAGTGATAGAAAATTCAGAACAGAGGTAGGTATCAGATAGATCTATATAAATAACAATGCTATTATCAATAAGTCCTTCTCACAAATGATATTCCAAATAAAATCAAAAAGTCTTAAAACATTTATAAATGAAAAATAATGAATGCATCACATATGGTGACCTTGGAGAACCAAGGATAGTATAGTTAGAAGAATGAGAATTGCATACAATGTATATATTCTTTGAGCACCAAACCAGCTATTCAGTGACAAAAGAAAAATAAGCATTATTTTATAAACCAGAGGTTAGTAATAATTTTCTTATAGTCAAATAATTATATAGTTAGCTGAACAAGAATTCACTTTCTAATTTTATCACTGATGGTTTGTGTTTATGGATATGGAAAAAATAATTTCTATCAGTTAAAATTAGAAAGAAAAAATGTTTCTGCTCACCACATTAGTACTAGAGCTTTTTGCTTGAGTAACAAAACAGATGATGGAACTGCCTATGTCAGGGTAGAGGTGAGCACAACTTGAAGCTCCCATCACCTGCATCTGTAACACTTCTGGATTCTCATCTGTCTCTCCTAGAAAAATAAATGGAAAATAGAAAGTTTGGGTGCATATCTTCTTTCGAAACACCAACTGTTAGGACCATGACCTCTATGATCACTTTTACTTTACCTCTGACACTTTTTTTAAAGATTATTTATTTTTATACAAGAGCTGTGGTACAGGCCACAAGAGCTGAGGAGGAGGAGTAGGGGGGTGAGAGGACTCACCAGAGACAGAGTGGGGAACAGAACAGGCAGAAGGACTGAAATACACTGCTGAGTGGAGCAGCAGGTGCAACAGCAGAGATCTGAGGAGCCATGTGGGAATCTCTCTGGCAGGCCAGGAATCGAACCCACACCGCAGAGGCTCTGGACAGGCTCATATTGCTGCACCCAATATTCTGTACCACCGGGGAGACACTCTCTGACATTTTATGTTAAGAACTTTCTTCTGGGCCTCCCCTGGTGGCACAGTGTTTGAGCGCTGGGCTGTGAAGCTGACCCACAGCCTCGGCAGCTCAGGTTTGATCCCGGCCGGCCGTGGAGAGTCCCACATGGCATGGCAGACTTCTCCTGTTGCCTGCTGCTCCCCTCAGAAATGTATTTTGTCAGTCTACCTGTTCTGTTCCCCCTTCTGGCTCTGGTGAATTTTCTTAACCTCGGGTGCTTCTGACTGTACCCAGTGCTTATATAAATAAATAAATAAATCTTTTTAAAAAATGGACTTACTATCCTATTTGTCCTAAGACCACTAACAAAGTAAGCACTAACCTTGTTTAAGAATCCGTGGCCCAGCAAGCCAGCATTCTGACGTATTCAAGTTCTTCAAATTGCCCAAAGGTGCTAAGATCTGAATAGGAGTCTGGACCTCTTGGAGAAGCAGTAATGCTAAATCATTTCTTGCTGTTCCACTTACTAATCGGAACCTCTCATGCAGTAGAATGGTTGATACCTTAACAACTCTCAGAGGTGTTCCAGGGTGTCTCAGACCTAATATTACAGCAGTGTCTTCAGGATTCCTATATATGTATTAAAGAACAATTAGAATCGATTCACTAAAAATCTGAGCTATGAGACTCTTCAATGAACATTTTTGGTCTCCATGCACAATGTTCATCTGTATCACCTCTAGGGAAACTGAAGCCTATGAATAAAGCCAGTGTGCACAGGCAGTTCAACTGAGAAAAGTACCGGTTAGCCAAATAAGCAGGCACATTCTTACTTAAACTGAAACAAAGATACTATAGAAATGAAAGATGATTGTGACATAACAAGGAGTGAATTTATCCAAAAAAATAATTTAGTAATTTAGAGATGCTGCAGTGTAGCATCTTGAAGCAACAGAACAAAACTCACATGTGTCTGACACAGTGGGCAGCAGTGAGAACCCAAGAACGGCTGACAATAGAACCACTGCAAATTTGATTGCCACAGCTGATAATCATGACCTGCCAAGGCATGGCATATCGCAGAGATATCCGATCTGCCAAAGCTGAGAAAAAACAAAAAAACAAACAAACACAAAATGCAGATTTACCAGAGTTGTCATCTGTAGTCCATTAAAAAAAAAAAAATCACCCCACCTAGCTCTGCTCTGCAGGCATTATTAAAACTGGCTTGTAAACACAAAACCTTCTATATTTTTGTGCTCCTGTTATTCCCCTACAAATGGAAGATTATAATAGAGAGTTGTTATAAGCTTTCTAAGTTAGAATTGATAATACCAGCTCTAGTCAAAGTATTAGGAACTATTAGAAGTTAGTAAAATGGGTGGCAATAAGGGAAAATAAAATAATTTGATTTGAAAATGCTAGCAAGGGCCTTCTCTGTGGCGCAGCGGGTGCAGCCTCTACAGCGCCGGTTTGATCCCTGGCCACTGGCGATGGTCCCACATGGCGTGCAGACTCCTGCCACACCCACTGCTCCCCTCAGCAGTGTACTTCAGTCCTTCTGCCTGTTCTACTCCCTTCTCTGGCTCTGGTGAATTCTCTCGCCCTCCCGCACTTCTGACTGTACTCAGTGCTTGTCCTAACAAACAAACAAACAAATAAATAGATATTTTAAAAAAGTTAACCTTTAAAAAAAAAGAAAAAACAAATGCTAGAAAAATAAAATTTTGGCATTAAGAAGGTACTTCTCTCTTAATTGGAGAGGATGAACTTAATACATTTAAAATATTAGTTAATGAAGCTATCCACAGTCACAGTAACACAAGTTCCATCCCTGGCCCAGTATTCAGTCAGTCTTCCTGTTCTGGTACAGCAGACCTTTCCTTGCTCCCACTGTTCTTCTCAGCAGTGTATTTCAGTCAATATGACTGTTTTGTTCCTTACTCTGTCTCTGGTGAATCCTTGCACCCCAAGCATCTCTGGACCAAACCTCAGCTCTTGTATGCATGAATAAATAAATCTTTAAAAAATAAATAGGGGGCCTCCCCCGTGGTGCAGTGGTTGAGCACTGGGCTGAGAAGCTGCCCATTGCTCTGCAGCACCAGTTTGAACCCTAGCCACTGGAGAGGGTCCCACATGGCACGCAGATCTCTCCTGCCACCCGCTGCTCCCCTCAGCAGTGTATCATTTGTCTGCCTGCACTGTTTCCTGCTCTGGTTCTGGGGAATTCTCTAATATTCCAGTGATTCTGACTGTACCCAGTGCTTGTATAAATAAATAAACTTAAAAGCCTCTGCAGTGCAGTTTTGATCCCAGCAGTCTGTGAGAATCCCACATGGCACAGCAGACCTCTCCTGTCTTGCCCACTGTTTCCCTCAGCAGTTTATTTCAGTCAGTCTGCCTGTTCTGCTCCCCACTCTGTCTCTGGTGAATTCTCCCACCCCCCACATACCTGGTCCATACTCCAGTTTTTGTATGCATAAAGAAATAAATATTAAAAGAAAAGAAAGAGGGACCTCCCTGGTGGCACAAGGGTTTAAGACACATCACTATGAAACTATCCACAGCCACTAGAGCATGAGTTCAATCCCCAGTCAGGGAGGTGACCCACATGACACAGCAGACCTCTCCTGACTCCCCGCTGCTCCTCTCAGCAATATATTTCAGTCAGTCTGCCTGTTCTATTCCCTGCTCTGTCTCTGGTGGGTCCTCTCACCACCCACACCTCTTGCCTATAGCCCAGTTCTTCTATACATCAATAAATAAATATTAAAAAAATAGAAATAAAAAAGAAATAGATTTACAAAGGAAAGGGGAAGAAAAGTAGTGTGGAATAGCTATTGATGATAATGTGACAGGTTAGTCACAGCATCGTGCTACAATTATACATTTTATCTACATTAATCTCTGTACATAAACATACAGAACTACCAATAACAATATTAAATTTAAAATTCTATCATTATATTTATATGGCACAAGTAGTAAAAGAAGTTTGTTATCAAAAGAAAAAGAGTTTAGAGACTCTGTGCTTCTAAGAACTAGATCAATAAACTAACTCTCTGGATCTCAGTGTAATCAGTTAAGGTAATTATACTAATCATGTTATCTACATTGCACAAGGAATTTTTGAAAGTTAGACACAGCAACATGAAAAGCCTTAGTAAGTTATGAGGTAAATGATTCCTATTACTTGGCAAAAATCTCATGCATTTCTCAGGGGAAGACCTTTCTTTCACATTGCCTCCTTTTCTATTTCCATTATTGTCTTCTCTTTCTTTCCTTGTCTTGGCACCCTGCCTGCTCTGCCAACCTCACTACCATTTTCTTGAGCCTTACTCTGAGGCTGTGGCAGAGAGATGAAGTGTGGCCGAATAGAAGCAGGAGTGGAGGTAAAAGCCGAAGCATTTGTAGAGGCAGAAACTGAAAGGGAGATGGAAGCAGAGGTAGTCATGGGCCCTTGTTGGGACCAGGGTGCATGACTGGGCCGTGTAACTCCCTGGAGCCAGAAAAGGAAAGGGCTCACTTGACTGAAGACATAGGGCTTTGTGCAATGTTCATCAAAGTGACTTAAAATTCCCACTTGCACCCATGTGTCCTTTTGTTGTAGATGGCACACTAAAGGTGCTCCCAGGTCACCCTGCAACAAACAAGAAACAATATGTTCATAGATATTTTAAAGGAAGGGAGGAAGTAACTTTGTATATTAAAGGATATTCCTTTTATCCCTGCCTTTCACACCCTGTTGGTTTATCACCTTACAACCAGCTTCCCCCATAGCTTTCTTGGCTTCCACACAGAAAGTAAATTCATTCAGTTTGGGCCAAAATTGGGCACAAGTGCTGACTTGCAGGATGCTTAGGTGTCTTTTTTGCAGAATTCCAGGACTTCCTAGCGGAAAACAGAAAACAAGAGTTTTTTTTTTTTTATTGTTTTTAACTTTAGCCTTGATTACAGGGAGAAAAATTACTGAAGAAAAGGATAACAAATCTCTACAACTCATTATAAAATGGTAGTCCTAAATGTGACATTCTTATCCCATTTCAGTGGTTTTACATACTTACCTCTCATGAGGGACCAACTGGGTAACCAACAATCATATAGTTGGATGTTTTCATCTTGTTCCATGCTTTCCACCAGACATATAGGAAGTACCAAGGGTTGAAAATGTAATGGCTGCTTCAAAAAGAGTAAACCAGGTCCCAGGGGTCCCTTGGGTCCTAAGTAAGGCATAGCACGGTGAATGCCTACAGTTTGAGCTTGAGCAGAATCTTGAAGATCAATAAGCCCCACTTGGACCAGGGCCAGGGCTTCTGAGTTTTTTCTGAAGGAAAAGTTCATCACACATGTTATTATTATATATTTCATGTGAAAAGAAGTACACAAAAATTGCATGAACAAGGTGAACTTCAACTAAGTGTTTAAAGTATTACTTTTATCCTCTTTTCCATTTGTTGCCAACACAAGATATCTTATAAAATCAATACGTGTGGATATCTTCAGGAATAAGAAAGTAAATACTATAAATTCATACCCTTACTAAAAATTCAAACTTAAAACAAATCATTAGATTCCAATGTTTAAACTATGACACTTAGTATATAAATTGTGAAATTTAGAAATTGAAATATTTCATTTAAAAGATGTGAGATTTTAGACAGCTAATCCTTCCTCCACACTAAGTCTTCTTTGCCATATTTATAATAATGACTTTATCTCACTGTTAAAATAAAAACCCAACTGTCTAGCATTTTGATTGGTTTTCTTCTAGACATGAATAAATTGTTAGATACAAGATGTTTAAAATACTGTGATTTAGATATTATTTAAACTGGGATATTTCCAATTTTGGATATAAAATTAAAGAAAAACAGGCTATCTTTTTGTAATTTATAAATCTGTTGATGTGGATCCTAAATTCATATTTAAAGCACTACTTTGCAGACATATAGAATGTAATGAGATACAGGAGAATGTTTTGTCTTGATCTAAGAAAATAAGTGATTACTTATCTTACGTGATTACTTACTTATGTAATCTTATGTGATTATTCAAAATAAGATGTATCAAATTTAATTAACAAAGCTAAGGAAGAATAACTACTTTCTTCTAAAAAAGATAATAATTAACAATCTCAAGGTTTCCACAATTTTATACTATCTCTACTCTGAAATTATTCAGACTTACATGAAATTGGCACATCTAGCTGTGGTTAGGATCCACTGTTCATTCAATATAGAGCCAGCACAGAAGTGGGAGAAAGACAGCTGAATAGAAACCATCCAAGGGAATTCACCCACTTCTGCCTCCCAGCAGTTTGGACAGTGGGGTATAAGGCCAGGGCGTAAACCACACTCTGCAGAAGGAATTTACATGGTGGGGGGGAGTAGTTAATATAAACATTTCCCTTTGCCCGAACATGTTGTTATGTTTTAGGAAAATACCTATGAAACTTCAACTTTGGAATAATACTTGTAAATATGTGTTTATAACTCTACAAAGTTAATATAATATGGGAGATTATTTATACACTCAGAATAACTGAGTTCTCTATTTCATTAATCAATATTAATAAACCACTTCTAATCAATAGAAGTGTTTCTATAGTACTCTCCTCTGAAAGGAACTGTGTTTATAAAGTCTAGCTCAAATGCTTGTTAAAAATAAAATGTTTGCTCAATATGTGTACTTTCCTTCAGATTAATTACCTGATCCAGATAGTATTCTGAATTTTAGAAAGTTAAGGTTTGAATACTTATCTTCTGATTTCTTCATTCATTATTTTTTAAATTATTTTGTACACTGCATGACATTTTCCCAAATGTGTTTCTGAAGTCTTAAGACTTCAGAATTATTTTTAAACATTTATTATATAAGCGCTGGGGTATAAGCCAGAGGCCTGGGAGGGTTAGAGAATTCACCAGAGACAGAGCAGGGAGCAGAGCAGGCAGAAGGAAAATACACTTCTGATGGGAGCAGCAGGCAAGACAGGAGAGGGCTGCTGCGCCATGTGGGAATTTCCCCAGCCGGCTGGGAATCAAACAGACACTAGAGAGGCTGCTGTGGACAGCTTCACAGCGCTGTGCTCAACCTGCTGCACCACTGGGGAAGACTTTGGTCCCAAGGGTAGTGATTGACATAGATGACAAGAATGAACTTACCTGTGGTTTCATGAGAAATAATAGCTGTCTTGAAGAGCCAGAAAGCCTGGAAACTCTCTTTCCAGACCACACCCAGATGACACTCAGCCAAGGAAACATTGAATTCTGAATACTTGAGAGGATCTTGTTCATGGTGATTAGAGTTGGTTTCATATTGAGATCCATGAATCAGAGAAGGTTGTTTTGTTAAAAGTGTGGCAGGGGCAGCAAACAAGGATGAAACAGTATGAGAAAGAATAGTTTCTTCAGAAAATTTTGAGGAATTTAGTTCTTGGACAAAACTAACAGAAGAGGCTAAGGGAAGGAGAGTAGGAGAGAAGAAAGCCATGGAAGAATGAATGGAACAAGATTGGGAAATACCAGATGAAGAGAATGTGCAAGAAAATATTGAACAAGATGGGGAAAATGTATATGAGGACTGGAGAGAAAATGGAGTAAGAAAGGAAAGGGATGGGGAGAGAAGACTAGGTGAAGTAGTTGCCATATAAGAACTTCCTTCTGTTTTGGTGATTTGTAATTTACTGCCATGGTTCAAGTAATCAACTCTTTCAGGAAGCCAAAGACTTGGAAGGGTAAGGAGGAAACTGTTAGTGAATTCACTGGAGTGAAAATATTGGAGTTTAGGTTGGCTTTCTGTTGCAGCTATCTCAGTTGACATAGTCGTAAAATACTCATCTGGCAATGAAACAGTTTCTTTTGGTAAAAAAGGCACAGATTTAGACCAAGACCCAAATAAAGTAATTATACCACCTTCATAGTGGGTGTTATTCCTTATTTGTATCTCAGGTTTGATCCTTACACTGACACTGTCAGATTTAGGAAGAGCAGCAGATGCAATGAAGTCAGTTTCAGAGTGGGTCCAGGGTTGATCTGCTTGAAATTCAGAATGGATCCATGGGTGAATTACGCCCTCTTCGGGCTGAACTGGAGCACTAACTACCTGAGATTTTGAATAGACCCATGGTCCCACTTTATTCATTTGACTGTGCAACCAAGATTTGACTGTATCAGCTTCCAACTTGATCCAGGATTTGATTTCTTGGGATTCAGGATGGATCCATGCTTGATCTGTTAAAGCTCTTTGCTGAGTACATGACAGAATTATACCAACTTCAGTCTGAGTCCAGGGACTGACTGACTGTTGAATCCAGGGCCTAGTTGTAGCACCTTGAGTCTGTAAACATGATATAAGTGTATCAAATTCAGAAAAGACTGAATTCATTTGAGTCTGGAGCCAAGGTCTTAATGCTGCATCAGCTTCAAGTTGAATTGAGGGGTTGATTTCTACAGTTTCATATTGGGCCCATGGTCTGGTTATAGCAGTTTCAAGTGGAATACATGGTTGAACTTTACTACTTTGAATATCTGTCCAGGACGTTATTAAACTAGTTTCAGGCTGAATATGAGGGCTTATTTTACCAACTTCATTTGGAATCACAGAACATGTCATTTGAGTTTCAGTTTGGGACCAGGGACCAATTGCATCATTTTGAATTGGGGCCCAAAATGTGGCTGTATCTACTTCAGTCAAGTTACTGACTACTTGAGATTCAGATTGGGGCCATGGTTTTGTTTCATGAATTTCAAAATAGGCCAAGGGTCTGATCGCCTTGGCGTCAGGTTGGACCCATGAATGATCAAATTGGTATTCTAGTCGGACCAAATTAGTAATTATTTGAGATTCAAGTTGAGTTCTTGGTCTAATTGTATCAGGTTGATTCTGGAACCAAGGAATGGCATTATTAATGACAGTCATAGTCAAGTGTTTCACTGCACTCATGTCAGCCTGAGTCAATTGTGTTACTGTATTAACTTCAGTTTGTGTCTGGAGGCTGACAGCATTAGAATCAACCCTGGTCCAGGATGTGACTATACTATTGCTATAATGAATCCATGGGGTAAGTATACCAGGATCAGTTTGGATCAATGGTCTTACTGCATCAGAGTCAGAAAAAAATGAAGTTCTCATTGTATTTCTTTCAAATTGGCTCCAGGGATGGGATATACCAGTTTTAGTTTGAATCCATGATGTAAGTGGATCCGTTTCATATTGGGTAATTGAATCAACTCTTTCAGCAACAAACTGGGTTAAGGTACTCACTGTTTGATACTCTGATTGAGTCCAGTGTTTCATTCTTTCTGTTTGAGTTTTAAACCAATATCTGCTAACATCAACTTCAGGTTTGGGCAAGAGTATGGCTGCTTGAGTAAAAGGTACTATCCAGGATATAAACATTTCAGATACAGGCAATGTCTGTATATTACTAATTTCAGGATATATCCCTAGAAGAGATGGTTTTTCAATTTGAATCAAAGGTTCAGTAGAATCAACTGGAGGATGCAATGAAATAGTAAATATACTAGCTTCAGGCAGTGTCCATTCTTTCTTAGATTCAGTTTTTAGTAATGTCCAAAATATGATTCCATCAATTACATTATCTGTGCATGAATTTACTCCTGGAAATTCAGAATGAGTCCAACATGTGACTGTAGAGGATACTATCACTGTCAAGGGATATGCTGAAGATAGAGACTGAGTCCATGATGTCACTGTTGAAACAGTCTCAGCCCAAGTGTCTACTCTAGGAGACATAGTGTGAATCCAAGGAGAGAGTGTAGAAGCTAGGGTCTCTGTCCATGTCTTTATTTTTGGAGATACAGCATGATTCCATGGTATAACTATGGATACTACTGTGTCTGTCAAAGAATTAGCTGGAAATTCATCCTGAGTCCATGACAATATAGTAGAAAATAAAGTCTGTGTCCATATCTTTAGTGCAGGAAATTCAGTCTGAATCCATGGTATGACTGTGGAAGATGGGTCCAATGTCCAGTAATTTATTGTTACATATTTTACCTTGTTCCATGGTGCATCTGTGGAAACTAAATTGTATGTTCTGGGATTTACTGCTGGAGATTCATCTTGAGACCATATTGTGACTATGGATGCTACTTTATCTGCTAAAGACTCTGTTTTATTCCATGTTGTAACTGTGGCATCTATAATATCTGACCAGGGGATTTCTGTGTGCAATGTTGTTATAGAGGCTATAGTCTGTGGGCAGGAATTTCCTACTGCAGATTCTTGGATCCATAATGTGACTCTGGAAATGACAGCCTCTGTACAAGGAATTGTTATTGGAGATTCATCCTGATTCAACCATGCCATTGTGGAAACTATATTTCCTGGTTGGGAATTAACTCTTGGTGATTCAAATTGAATCCATGGTGCAAATGTGGAAACTAAAGTCTCTTCCTGGGAATTTACTGTTGGCGATTCAACCTGATTCCATTGTGTGAATGTAGATGTTACAGCCTGTGTCCATGGGTTTAATGTCGGAGATTCATAATGAGTCCATAGTGTAGAAGCTAATGTATCTGTCCAGTAATTTTCTGTTGGGGATTTATTCAGAGTTTGCACTGTGAATGTATCTTCTATATTCTTTGTCCAGGGATTTAATGCTAGAGATTCAGTCTTGGTCCACATTGTGAATATATTAGCTATATCCTGCATCATTGGATTTATCGGAGATTCAGTCTGTGTCCAAAGTGGTTTCCTATGTTGTTCAGATTTTGTCAAGAAACTTGATGGAGATTCTGCCACTATTCCCCGTTTAGCTGTATCATTTTCAGAGACTGTCCATGGATTTACTATTGGATATTCAGCTTGAATCCACAGTGTAACTGTGGTAGCTGTAATCTCTGTCCAAGGATTTATTGCTAGAAATTCAGCCCTCATTGATGATGTAACTGTACCCTCGATCTGTATTGATGGATATATGGCTGGTAATCTGGACTCTGTGAAAGTAATTATTGTTGGTAATTCAGACTGTGTCCACATATTAATTGCAGCAAATTTAGCCTGAGTCAAAATGTTTGTTGGAGGGTCAATGTGTGTCCATTTTGTAACTATATGAACTTGAGACTGTGTCCAGGGATTTACTGTTGGAGATTCAGCTTGAGTCCATAGTGGGTCTGTTCTTGCCCCTGGTGATGTCCAAATTTTTATTTCTGAAAATTCAGATTTGATTCTTGTTATGTTTGTATTAGATAGAGTCTCCATCATGTGCTTTATTATTGGGGAACTCTCCATGGTCCATGGTATGCCTGTTTCAGAAACAGTCCATCCATTCTCTTTTGCAGATTCCACCTGGGTCCATGGTTTGACTGCAGTAGCACTAAGGTTCATTCCAGGAATTATTGCTAGATTAATTGTATGGGTAATCAGTGTGACTGAATTCATTATAGATTGTGTCAAGGGATATACTAAGGGAGATTCATTTTGGGTCCACTGTGTGCCAGTTTCGGTAACAGAATGTGGCCAAGACTTTACTGATATAATTGCTGCCATGTTCCACACTGTAACTGTATCTGTTACAGATATAGGTAAGTGATATGTAGCTAGACTTTCACTCTTGGTCCACAGTGTGACTTTGTCATTATCAGCCTGCATCCCAGGATTCACTGTAGTAGAGTCAACCTGGGTCCATGCTCTCATTGCATCAGCTACAACCATTGGTGAATGATTTAATACTTGTGATTCACCCTGAATAAATGTTGTCACTATGTCATTTTCAAGATGTATCCAGGAATTTACTGCTCCAAATTCAGGCTGAGACCATGGTGCAAATGTGTTAGCTTCAATCTGTGTCCATGGATTTAATACTGCATATTTATTCTCAGACCATGATGTGACTGGATTAGTTTTTGACCAGGCCCAGGAACTTATTGGTGGAGATTCAGGTTGGGTCCATGGTGTGACTATATCAGTTTCAAGCTGTGCCCAGGGATTTAATATAACTCCTTGAGTCCACAATATAAGTGTATGAAATACAGTCTCTGTGAAGAGATTTATTATATCAGAATTTGCATGGGTCCAGAGAATGTCAGTTTCACGTGTTGCCCAAGGAGTTACTGAAGGATATATTGGCTGGTTCGAAGGTGTCACTGCATCAGCTGTAACCTCTGTCCCAGGATTTACTGCTGAAGATTCAACTTCAGTCCACGGTGTGACTATGTCAGTTACAGTATTTGTCAAGGACTCTACTATAGGAAATTCAGCCTGAGCAAAAGATATTACCTTATCAGATGCAGTCTGTGTCCACTGACTTACTGCTTCACGTTCATTCTGTGTCCACTGTACACCACCATCAGATACAGACTTTGTCCAGGGATTTACTGCTGGGGAACCAGTTTGCATCCAGAGTGTATCCACATCAACTACATATTGTGTCCACAGATTTACTACTGAAGATTCAGACTGGGTCCATGGTGGGACCATGTCAACTACTGAATGTGTGAAGGAATTTATTCCTGGAGTTTCTACCTGGGCCCATGATGTGACCGTGTCATTTTCAGGTTGTGTCCAGAAATTTACATTTGGATATCCTTTCTTGACCCAGGTAGAAACACTCTCGGTTTCACATTCTTTCAAAGAACTTACAGCTAAAGATTCTGCTGAGGTCCATGTTGTGACTGTATCAGTTTCAGACATTGTCCTGGAATGGAATGATGGAGTCTCAGCCTGCATATACAGTGTGACTGTATCAGTTAGAATTTGTGTCTGTGAAATGACAACTAGAGAATCTGCTTGGGACCATTGTGTATCTGTACCAGATAAAGTTTCAATCCAGAGAGGTTCTGTTGGGGATGGACCCAGGCTGAGGCTGGTCTGATACAGTTTATCCATTTCAGACTGTAGCCAGTGATTTACTGGTGTTTCAGTCTGTGTCCATGGTAAAATTTGGTCAGAAACAATTTTCGTCCATGGAATTATTTCTGCAGATTCCTCTTGAATCCACTGTGTTACTGTATCAGCTATTGACTGTGTCCAAGGATTTATTGCTACAGACTCAGGCTGGGGCCACGGTATAACTGTATCACTTTCAGACTGACTCCAGGTATTTATTGCTATAGATTCAGGCTGGGTCCATGTTGTGATTGTATTAGGTATAGTTTTTGACCAGGGGTTCATTTCTGAAGGTATATCCTTGACCCCTGGTACAAATGTATCAGCTACAGGTTGCGGCCAGAGATTTAGAACAGGGGATTCAGTCTGAGTCCATAGAGTAACTATATTAGATACAGAAAGTTTCGAGGAATTAAGTTCTGAAAATTGAGACTCTGCCCATGTTGTAATAGTCTCAGTTACTATTTCTAACCAAAGCTTTACTGCTGTTTTTCACCCTGGGTCAACAATGTGGCTGTCTCTGTTTCTGTTTGTGTCCAGGAATTTACCTCTGGAGATTCAGTCTGAGTATATGATATTAATGTACCAGCCTCATTTTGTACCGATGGGATAATTATACTATCATCTGACTGAATTGAGTGTCTTATTGTGACAGCTTCAAGTGGTGTCCATAATCTATCATTATCACCATCATATTCGTCCCAAGTTGGCCTGATTGTGTAAGCTTCATGTTGTGTCCACATTCTTACCTTATCAGATGCAGATTGGCTCCAGGGCCTGACTATTTCTGTTTCAGACTGTATCCAGTGGTAGGCAGTTTGGGTTATTAGCTCTGTCAAAAGTGTGACTGTTTCCATTTGTTTCTGGAACCAAAGTTTGACATTATTAGCCTCAGACTTAGTCCAAGCTCTAGGTACATCTCCTTCAAATTGAGACCAGGTGTTGGCTCTTTGAAGTTCTGTTTCCACCCAAGGTTTAAATGTGTCCATCTGGCTATCATGCCAAAATTTTACTCTCTCTGCTTCTGACCTAGACCAAGAATTTATTTTTTGAGATTCAGGTTGACTCCAGGTTCTAATTGTATCAGTTTGCCTCTGTAACCAAAGTCTGACTGTATCAACATCAGGTTTTGTGAATGGCATGACCAAATTAAGTTTAGATTGTGTCCAGTGTCTAAATATTGAAGCTCCAGGGTTTGTCCATAGTTGTTTGCTGCCAGTATCAGACTGAGCTAATGGCCTAACTATTTCAGTTTCAGATTGAATCCAGGGTCCAACTGTATCAATTTTAGAATGAATGAAAGGCTTAATTGTATTAATTAAGAGCCAGGGTGCATATTCAGTCTGCATCTGGGGTTTGAATATAAAAGGCTTATGTTTACTCAATGGAGTGATGCTTTCCATTTGATTTGAAGATCTGATCATGCTGACCTTATATTGGGCCCAAGAACTAATACTATTGTAGGCAGGTGGAACCCAAGTAAATGGCACGTAAAGTGCTGAGGAAGTCGAAAATTGAGTCGACATAGATTCAGGAAGAATCCAGTATTTGTTTGTCCTCTTTATAGATCCTTGAGCTCCAATTGTATTTAAGATTGGCTGAAACCAGGTTTCCAAGGTATGGGCTGCTGTAGGGTATTGCAATCCTTCTGTGTTTAATGTGGAATGAGTCCAAAACTCAATTTTATTAGCTATTAAAGGTACCCCTGAATGCAGACTGTAGGTTACTGGTTTAAAAATAGAGTTAACTCTCTCAGTTGCATCATATGTTTGGGTTATAACACTCTCTTCACTAGACTGCATATGAATTACTGTTTTATCAGGCATAAAATGTATCCAGGATCCAACATTAGGGGTAATTTCTAGCCAGGGTTTTGCTGGCAGTTGACTGTGGAATGGGAGATTACTAAATCTAGTAATTTGTGACTGGGCAGTTTTAATCTCAGAATGAAGTTGGGATGCATCTATGTCAGTTGAAAACAGTACCCAAGATCCACCAGCATTAAGTAATGGTAAGGTATGAAACCCAATTATACCAACTAGAGGTTTAACCGATTCAGTCACAGTTTGATGTTGATATTTTATCACATCTTTTTGAGGAAAGCCCCATGGTATAGATATATCAGCTGATGAAATTTTTTGGGGGCCAGAAAGAACCAAAGGTTCAAAACTGCCAGTTCCTGAACTACTCCAGGGTTCAGTTATATCCAAAGTATCCCAGAGTCTAGCAACAATGGAGGTCCATGGGAATTTGTTAGATGTGGAGATCTGACTATTTTGAAGATATAACTGTGTGCTGCCAGGAAAAGTCTTTCTATTATTTGAACCAAAAAATACCGGTGGAGGATTTCGGTGCTGTCTAACCAGTGGGAACGTCCCTAATCTTCCTTTCCATGGTTGTATGGATAATCCATGAGATGTTAAAATGGCAGGAATTCTGTTCAGGCTAAGCCTGTCTTGTGTTCCACTTTTTACCCCAGGAAAATAACTGCATGATAGGGATAAAATAGGATCCGATGGCTTCTGGGAAGCCTTCATAAGCCATCTCATCCAAGATCGATATGGTGCTGTCTTGATGACAACAACAGGGTCATTACAGGCCACTGAAGATTCATTGACAAGGCCTACTATTTCCCAGTGGGTGCCAAAGAAACAAAGAACAGGACTACCCTGTTGTACCTGAATGAGGAAACAAAGATAATTGATATGTATATGAAATATATATAATATGCATATGCTAAAGTATATGCAACATGCAAATTGCATATTATATATAATACATATGTGAATTATAAACAAATTGATGTGTATATGTTTATAAATAACAAATTTATGTACCAAATACCATTTATGAATAGATTAAATATATAACCTTACATATTTAAGTTTCATATGACATGGTGAATAGCAATGTTTTATGGTACACACTTCAAGAAACTCCAGATTGCGACTTAAGCACACATAATTATAATTTTGGTTGCTTATAAGAGGAAATCAAATGATAGAGGAAATTTTGGAGAAACTCCATACTCCAAAATATACAATACATAATTCAACGTCTTTACTTGGATACTACCTATCTCCCTAGCTGAGTATTTCCAGACAGACAAAGTACAATTGGTTCAGTCATATATACTGATTATTTAGTAATCTATGTTTCAACAATCATTATTTCCTGTTTTATTGTTTTCATACTCTTGTTTTCATTCCATCATTATTTCTTCTTTTCTCCCTCCTTCCTTTCTTGTATAGGCTTTAGTAGTGTCTAAGTTTACTCTTAACACTTTTTCTTTTATTCAAACTTGCTTGTTTCTAACTCAGAAAAAAAGGTCATTTTTTGAAGATGCATTTATGTATACAAGTACTGGGGTACAGGCCAGAGGTGTGGGGGGGGTTTAGGAGGATTCGCCAAAGACAGAGTGGGAAGCAGAACAGACAGATTGACTGGAATACACTACTGAGGGGAACAGCAGGCAAGGCAGGAAAGGTATGCTGTGCCATGTGGGTTAGCTCCTTGGTTGCAGTGGCTGGTGATAGTTTTATAGTGCTGAGACTTAACCCCTGCATTGCCAGGGAGGCCCTATAAGCTTTTTTTTTAAGATTTATTTATTCCTTCATACAAGAACTGGGGTACAGTTCAGAAATGCAGGGGGTGAGAGGATCCACCAGAGATAGAGTAGGGAATAGAACAGGCAGACTGACTGAAATGCACTGCTAAGGGGAGCAGTGGGTGAGGCAGGAGAGATCTGCCACGCCATGTGGGTTTCTCCCTGACCAGCTGGGGATGAAACTTGTGCTGCAGAGAATGTGGATTACTTCATAGTGTGGTGCTGAACCCCTTGTGCCACCAGGGAGATCCCACTGTAACTTTTCATATTACTAAAACTTAGCACAGAAAACTCAATATTTAATTGATTCAATGAGTCCTCATTTTCTTGTATAACTTGCCAGAAATATTATGAAGTTAATGTAAAGTTCCTTTGAAAGACTGTTGAATAGATTAATAAATCAATCTCATTAATTTTAATATCATCTTCTATACAATTTTCCAGAATAGAAAATGTTTTTCTTCAAAAATGACACATTTTGCCTTAACTTTTTTTGTGACTCATATTGCTTAAATAATGAAGTCTATATATCATAATTTTATAACATGGTCCCAGCTCATTCTGTTTTCATGTCTTCTGTATGTCTTTTAACATTTTCCAAAGAACATTCAACATTCAAATATTATCTGTTCATTTGCTTTATCTCTATAGTGAAAAATATTTTCTTCAAAAATTCTATTAAGCATCTCCTTTATCTAGGCTCTCTTTATCGCTCTCTCTTAATATATATATATATATATATATATATATATATATATATATATATGTATGTGTGTGTGTGTTTCCCCATTTTTTCATTGTAGATCTATGACTCACTTTACAAATTTCTATAATATTGGCAATATTGAATCACAAGAAATTACTACAGTATGTTGTACACTCAATTTTGTGCCTATCAGTTCACAAGATTCCTGATTACTGACTTCATACTAGAACTTCTAAAAGCTAGAACCAGCCCTATTTTCTCTTTGTAACCTATCAAATTAAGGTCTGTGGTTTGTGTTGTTGCTCTGTCTCCTTTAATTTCAAATTTCTTAAATATTTGTTCCAAAACTGCTTTTTCTTTTACTATTCCAATTTTGCAAAGTTCTAATAATATGTTGTTAATGTAATCTCATCATATTCCCTCTTCATCAATTACGTCTTCCATACCAAAATTATATTTTTACATTTGCATTTCTTAACTTTTTTGCTTAAATTTATTTCTAGTTACTTTTTTTTAAACATTTTTTTTTTAAATTGGGCCTTCACTGGTTGCGCAGGCAGTTGAGTGTCATGCTGTGAAGCTGCCTGTAGCATCTGCAGCGCTGGATAGATCCCAGCCAGCCCACAAGTGTCTGACATGGCGCAGCAGACCTCTCTTGATATGCCTGCGGCTCCCCTCAGCAGCACATTTCCTCAGTCTTACTGTTCAGTCCCCCGCTCTGTCTCTCACCCTCCTGTACATCTAGCCAGTTCTTGTGTAAAATAAATAAATTAATTAAAAATAAAGATTGATTTATTTATGCATACAAGAACTGGGGTAAAGCCAGAGGTGTGGGGTGGTGAAAGGATTCACCAGATACTGAGTGGGCAACAGAATCGGCAAATTGACTGAAATACACTGCTGAGGGGAGCAGCGGGTGAAACAGGAGAGTTTTGCTTCTGCCTGTGGGTAGCTCCCTGGCTGGAGATGGAACTCGTGCTGCAGTGGCCACCAATAGCATCATGGGCTGCATCTTAACACCTTGAACCACCAGGGAGGCCCTATTTCTACTTACTTTTACCTTACTGAATTTTATATGTCTTGTAAACTATGCATTACTCCCTAAAATTACAACATGAGAAGTCTTTAGGAAATGAACCATGATATTCTTTAAAAAAATATTTTAGATATGTGTTTCAGGGCCAAATATGCATTAATTTTTTAGCCTCATAATAGATAATTTCATGTTACTGGGATAAATAAATAACTATTTTACTTTGTAAAGTTGACTTTACTTTATTTTAATGATTTATTTATTTTTATACAAGAACCGGGGTACAAGCGAGATGTAGAGGAAAGTGAGAGGATTCACCAGAGAGAGCGGGAAACAGAACAGGCAGACAGACAAAAACACACTGCTGAGGGGAGCAGTGGGTAACGCAGCAAAGGTCTGTCATACCATGTGGGTATCTCGGTGGCTGGTGGGGACCGAACCTGCACTGCAGAGGCTGAGGACAGCTTTACAGTGCTGCGCTGAACCACCTGCACCACCAGGGAGGCCCTGACTTTACTTTTTAATAAGTTTGTATTTGTTTAGTTTATTCTTTTTCTTGTCTATTTACCTGTTTAATTGAATTTTATTTCTATTCTAACAATGTGTGTACATGTATAGGTACAATTATTTCTCATCGAAAATATAGCTGCTTTGTGAGTTCAATAACTGTCTATATGCTTCTTTTTTACATTTTATTTTCATAAGAACAAAACTTGATTGCTGCCATCTTAAAAATTTAAGTGTACACTATAAAGTTGTTAATTGTATAAACTATTTTGTTAAGAAGATCTCTAAAACTTACATATCTTATATATTTGAAACTTTATATTCTCTTTATAGTATTTTACATAATTTTTCCATCTCCCCAAATAACTAGACCCTTATATAATAAATACCCAACAATCTTCCTGTGGCTGAATCCAAATGCATAAGATGTTACTTTTAGTCAGGTGGATATGTTGACGGTGGCAGAATGAGAGGTCCAGTAGCTTAACTGACAACTTCCTGATATTGGTTGCAAATTTATCATGATCTAAACAAATAGAGATGGAAAATATTGTAAGATATGGATTATTAGTCTTATAATCATGTGATAGCCTAACACCCTAAGATCAGTAAACTATAGCATTCAATTATTTAATTATATGGAATTCTTGGGGTGTACACATATGTACAAATTACTATTTTAGATATTCCTTAATTCCCCTTCAGTGGAATAATAAATGCATGATAATTTTAACATGCTGTCACTTTTACCTTGAGACTCGGTTTTTATTCCTTTAGACTAGCATCAATTTAATTATGGGATTTAAAAAAAATCCAAATAATTTTTACAACAATATTTGAACTAAATTTATGATATAGTAGAACATGATTTCATGGCTTACTCTGATATTGATATACTCTGCAGTGTCTGTATTGGCAATTATAACACCTCTTCCGGAAGATATTATAAGTGTGAGAAAGTGGTATTTCTTCACTCCTGACAGGGTATTTCAGAAGGACCAACCCTATGTCTCCTTGGAATGGATTTGTTCCAACTTGCGGGTCAAAATTGGGGTGTAGACATATCTTATAGCCAAGTAAAATATTTTCCTGGTTAACAACTCCTGTGGTGTCAGATTGCAAATGTTTTCTAAGGGAATAAAAATGGATAACATAATAAAATTAGCATGAGAAAATCATTTTATTAAACTTCTACTTAAGTTGAGATATTTGCCAAGGTAATACCTTTATTTACTTAACAATTTAAGATTTCTAATTTATATAATTTTATTATTATTTTTTCAGTACATATCATTCCCTATTTTTATTTATAATTCCTATTTGTGTGACAAGTCATAGAGGGAAACACAGAAGTTTGACTTACTTGTGAAACAAATTAGTAAATTTATATCATTTTATCATTTTAAATTGATGCTCTCTAGGGCCTCCCTCCAGCCTAAGATTAAGTCTGAATACTATCACATCTATGGCCTGACTTTGATCCTGACCAGGGAAATACCCCAGATATGGTGCAACAGACATCTCCTGTTTTGCTCTTTGCTCCCATTTCCAGTGTATTTCAGTAACTCTGCCCCTTTTGCACTACATTGTTTCTTTAGTGAACCCTCTCACCACCACTTCCTTTGGACTACACCCTAATTCACACACACACACACACACACACACACAAATTGAAAGTTCCTATATTATATATTGAATACTACATTTTTGAACTTCAAATTTAATTTTTCATATTATTATCAATAACATCAATAAGTAATATTTCCAAAGAAGACTGTGTCACTGGCACATCAAATTTCAATTCAAATAATCAATCGTGGTGAACAAATACAATAACCATACATAACTGATCAATTTCTCACAGCTTTAACTTTACTTACAGTTTAGTTAGACAGTTGGCTGTAGAAAGGATCCACCACCGACTCAGAATAATACCCTGACAGGTTTCAGACATGGACACTAGCCATGGGAAGTCATTGGGCACAAACAGTGGGTCAATCATTGGTTTCAATGAGTTTAACCACTGCTTTTGTGAATTAGGTGCTAAAAGAATCAGAGAAGAAAGAAAAGAAGTAAACATAACATGAAAATCTTGAAGTATTGAGTTATTTTTGCATAATTCATTATTTTAAGATAGGAAAGTATGGAGAAGAATGGATAAAGGAAACTTGTCAGAAATGTATGGTTAATTGAAGAAAAACATGAATAGAAATAGAAAGTGAGATGAGGATGAAGGAATAAAAAAAGAAAAAAATTAAAAGATTAAGGAGGAACAAAACACCTCCCTTAACATGAAGACAAACAAAGGAGAAGGAATTCCACATATCAATAGCATACCACCACAGCAGTAAAGGATCAGTGCCCAAAATTGGTAGAAGAAAAGTAGAGCTCTCATGTTGGCTCAAGTAGATGCCAATGCAAAATAGGTTTCTTTCAGAGTAGTTACCAAGGTTGAGATTAAAATTCTAGAGTATGGAATGTATTACATCACAAACACTTATGAGATAACTACCTTCTTTTTGTATGATCAACGAACTAGAGATATATATGTAAGAAACTTGGCCAACGTTAAAAACTGAACTTGTTTACTATCCTTCTTGGGGATGGATATTTTCCCCTAGAATAATAAACAGCATGATCTTGTATATATTACATGGTGATATTCAAATACAAAACATTTTCATAAATAATTCACTGTACACAAAATAATAAATCACATACATCTGAGTCAGTATAAACTTAAATCATATATAGTGCTGTATAATAACAAATAATATATTTTTTAAAAATAAAAATATATGAAAGGAGAATATTATTAATCAAATAGTTAATCAAAATTATTAATCAAGTAGCAATTATTATATATAAACAATTACATTCACTTTTATCATAAACTAAAATATGTAAAATAGTATAATAACATTTTTTCCTAAGATTTATTTATTTATGCATACCATAACTGGTGTACAGGCCACCAGAGACAGAGTGGGGAATAAAACAGGCAGAATGATTGAAATACACTGCTAAGGGGAGAATCAGGGGAGTCAGGAGAGTTCTGTTGCACCATGTGCATAGCTCCCTGGCCAGCTGGGGATCAAACTCATGCTGCAGAGGCTGCAGAAACTTCATAGTGCTGTGTTTAACCTTGATATCATACTAACATTTTTTAATACATTCGGGAGGAATATTTTTAAGCTTATTAGAAAATTTTAAGAACAGGGCCAAAGAAATTCTCAAGAGTAGTTTAAATAGTTCAACCAGGGGCCTCCCTGGTGGTGCAAGGCGTTAAGCATATCAATGTGAATCTATCCACAGCCACTGCAGCATGAGTTTGAGCAACCCACATGGCACAGCAGAGAGTTCCTGTCTTACCTGCTGCTCCCCTTAGCTGTGTATTTCAGTTTGCCTGCCTGTTCTGTTCCCTATTCTGTCTCTAGGGAAACCTCTTACCCCTTGCACCTCTGGCCTGTATCCCAGTTCTTGTATGCATAAATAAATAAATATTTAAAAAATTAGTTCAACCAAGTGGCAGAATTAAAATGTAGAGTCTGCGTCCTCCCCTGGTGGCACAGTGGTTGAGCGCTTGGCTGCGAAGCTGCCTGCAACCTCTGCAGCACAGGTTCGATACCTGGCTACCCCCACTCGCGAGTGTCCCACATAGTGCAACAGACCTCTCCTGCTCTGCCCGCTGCTCCCCTCAACAGTGTATTTCATCAGTCTGCTGTTCTGTTACCTGCTCTGGCTCTGGATCCTTTGAATTTTCTCACCCTCCTCTGGCTATGGTGAATTCTCTCACCCTCCAGTGCTTCTGACTATACCCAGTGCTTGTATAAATCAATCAATCAATAAATCAATCTTTAAAAAAATAAAATGTAGAATCTGAAAGAAAGAAAAGGACAGACTAGATAAACCACCAGAAGGGCCCCGGACCATCTGCTGCCAACACTGGCCCAGGGGGAGGTCCTGTTTGTTTTTTGAATAGGATGAGGGCCAAGGGGTCAGGTGAGGTCTAGAGGCCACACAGGTCCAAACCCATGTGCAAAGATTTTGGCCTTAGTAGATTTGGGAACATTGTTACTCTGCTATCTTGGAACACAGAGAAGTTCCAGAGGTCTACTTTTTACACTGATGGCTGTGGAGGCCAGAGTGTCAAGGTGACAACAGTGAGACTATGCTGGGGAATGGGTGATTTTCTCCATGTTTACATGACAACATTCCCAGAGTACTTCTTGGGAGTGGATATGCTATGTGGCTGTGGCTAGAGACCACAGCAAGAGAGTTTAGTTATAGGGAATGTGTGGTGAAGGAGTGGTGTGTGGAAATGTTCTGCATCCACCCACACAACTACCAGTCCCTAGGTAAGTGACCGATAATAAACAGTATTGATTGCTAAGTGGCCATGGAGGGATTATGGGCACAGTAGCATTGTGTGTGCTTCTCACAGTCCCTATAATTCACCTGTGTGGCAGTGAGGAAACCTGACAACCTGTGGTGTAAGAAAATGGATCACAGAGAGTTGAATAAAATGGCTCCCCTTTGTATGCCCCAGTGCCCACAGTGGCAGATGTGATGTATTGTCTGAGCCTTGAGCTGGGCACATATCTCTTTGTAGGTACTGGCTAACACTTTCTTTTCCATTATTTAGTAACAGAGAGTCAAGACCAGTTTACAAAGAGTCACTGATGACACAATGGCCATTTACCTTGTCCAAAGCAGTGTCCAGTGCTGATGGTCAGTCTCTGCAAAATGTTGTGTCAGGGGTTCCTGAAAGGATGAGATGAACTAGGCAACACGTTAAGGAAAGGAAAGGGAATAAGGCAGATATGCACTCTTCTTTTTGGTACAAGTATCTCCTACTGCTCCTACTGAGGGGCTCAGCAGGTCCTTACTTTATACATTTTTAGCAAGCAGTGAGATGCCATCATCATGTGCATAGAAACAAAGCAGAAACAATCAGTGTATACCTTAGTTTTTTTTTTTTTTTTGTTGCTATGTGCCTTCCGCAAGAAAGCAACCTTTAAGGTTAATAGATAAAAAATTAAGTCTTGCACTAAAACTTATTATTTCAGTTAAACAATTTCCTCAAACAGTTGATAGCCGCCAGTAGACCCCTATCAGCTAACGCCTAAGCATCAAAAGACTCTTTTATTCATATGGCTTTCAGCTGGAAACCAGCTGCTTCTCAGCTATAAGAACTTTTCCTTTTAACTTAGAAACTTTTAACTTTTAACTTTTTAACTTTTCCTTAGAAAAGTTAAAAGTTAAACTTTTCCTTTTAACTTTTCCTTAGAAACTCCTTTTAACTTCATTTAAAAACTTTCCTAAGAAACTTTTAAAAAAGCAAAAGAAGGACTTACTATAATTGTTGTCCTGGATTGCTTGTCAGGCATGTTCATGTATAACAACTCTTTCCCATTGTCAGGCAGGCCAAATTTACGGTGTTTAATTTTCAAGTAGGTAATTTTCCGTGTCATGTGCTTATAATATTCTTATACAGATATCTTATTGCCCAATATATTTTCCAGGAAGTTTTTTTTCTTATATGACCAAGAACAAAAAACAAAGAGATGTTAAATCTTTAGCCTCACAATGTAAGGCTCTTTAAGCTTTGGCCCCATGGTGTGATGTTCTTTGAGCTTTGGCCCCAAGGTGTGAGGCCCTTTTCTTAGCTGCTTGCCAGTGTCTTATCTGGCTGGGGCATCAAGGCCCTCTGCAGCAGTCCAGATTTTTGAAATCCTAAACAAAAGGTATCTTAGATAGCGTCTTCCTGCTACTGAGACCTGGAGCACCTGGCAGCTAGGTAACAGGCTGTGATCCAATTTATGACAACAGCAGAAGACACAACAGGAAATGTCCAATGGAGCTGCCAAGATGCCCCGGCACAATACATAACAAGAACACTGGAAACAGCTGCTGCAACAGTTGAACCACCCACAAGTGACCCACACTCATGCAGCTCAGTGAGGTGCCTGGCTCCAGGTCTTTTGCCTTCCCCTCTGGGATATACAGCAGCAAAACTGGGAATAATTTTCAAATTGCTTATACTCAGCTAAATATCTCAACTTTCCTTCTCTGAGTTTTTTTTTTTTTTTTCCCCTAAGGTTGACTGTTGGAAGCCCCTGGAGAGGCCTGCAATAGCCTTCTGGAGTGGTGGGAGCAGGAATGGATGACACCAAAGTTGCCAGATTCTGGAAAATGATTAAATCCAAAAATTCTGAATAATCTCCTAAGACGCTGATTCTGGGGGTCTGTTTCCACAATCCATTACATTTCCTATCAGAGTCTCAGCTTCCACCAATACTTTGTATTTCATCTGGATCTATCCATTCTTTTTTTTTTTTTTTTAAAGGACTGAAGTTTTATTTATTTATTTATTTATTTATTTGTTTGTTTGTTTGTTTGTTTGTATTTATACAAGCACTGGGTACAGTCAGAAGCGTGGGAGGGTGAGAGAATTCACCAGAGCCATAGCGGGGAGCAGAGCAGGCAGAAGGACCGAGTACACTGCTGAGGGGAGCAGCGGGCGGCAAGAGAGGTCTGCGCGCCATGTGGGACCCTCCTCCTGTGGCCAGGGAGCAGCCAGGGATCGAACCGGCACCGCAGAGGCTGTGGGCAGCTTCGCAACCCAGCGCTCAACCACTGCGCCACCGGGGAGGCCCTGGATTTATCCATTCTCATCTGGGTCACCCTCAGGGAATACCAGATATAACATCATTTAGCATCAGCCCCTGGTTACAATCCTGTAAAAAAAAATCCTGGGTCAATGGCAACAGCCCCCAACCCAAGGGTGTGTGTTATCCCCCCTGGGGTGGCAGACCAGAGGACAATCATAAGGGAACATTCATGTTTACTTTGTGACATAGTATGAGCTCACCACTCTTCTTGCATGTAAAACCTTGTGATGTCTCTTCACTGGCAAAGTGTGTGTCTGCTCAATACCAGGGGGGACACTATTGCCAGCTGCAGCATTGTCCATTGACAAAAAAATTGGCTTGTATAGTGAGTGCCAGATGGAGAGAGCTCCCATTGCAGGTGCCAACAACTCTTATCTTTTTACCCCAGCATGATGTACCCTAAAGCCTTAGTGAACTGGGCTTAGTTGTATTCATGTATCAGTTGCATTCTGTTACAGTTAATGTTGCTTTTGTGGATTATAGGTACAGTGCCTACAGACCTCACCAAGGTAATCTTGTGGGAGACTGATGCCTAGATTGTATTGCCAAAAAAAACAGTGATGAAGTGAAATATTAGGAAACTGAGTTACAATCAGGTTATTTTTCACTTTCACACAACATTGACTCAGTAAGCACCCTGACCTAGGCCAACTATTCCCAAACAATACCAGTAGGGAAAATGCAGAGTAGGAAAATTCAGACATACCTCAAAGAGTCCAGACTTAGCTCAGAGGATCATACTCTACCTTCCACATGGAACCTGGCCAAATTCTGGGAGACCCCATAGTTTTACAAGAACTACCTGCCAGATTGGAACTTTTCTCACACAATACAAATAATACCTCAACAGTACCACAGTCAGAAAATGATATTTCAAATTCAATTCAAAGAATGCACACTTACCTCAAGAGGCTCAGAGTCATCTGGAATTCCAAAGAAGCTAAAAATTTCCTCCCAGATATAATGGAATAGCACAGACCAAGCTCAAAGAAACATAAATCCATATCAGAAAACTCTAATTCTAAAGACCCAGATGCAACTTAGGAGAACACAGAAAAAATTTAGGTTATTGAAACTGAGTTTAGGGGGCAAAAAAGTAATCTCTTAATCCAAAACAACTAGATGAATCCCAGAATAGCTCATATGAATCTAGTAATGCTTAAGAATCCCAAGATGTTATCAGAAGACCCTGATGTTAAGAACTCCAGGCTCAGCTTAATAACATTGTCAGACAATAACTTAGAAAAATCCATGCTGTCATTCAAAAATTACAAATTATTCTCTGAGTCACAGATCACCTTATTATAACCACTTTAGAGCATCTAAAATTCACTTTAGGTAGGACTCCCTGATGTGCAAGCAGTTGAGTCTCAGCACTATGAAGCAATCCATAGACATTAAAGCACAAGTTCAATCGCCACCCAGGGAGATACCCATATAGCACAGCAGTCCCCTCCTTTCTCACCTGCTGCTCCTCTAAGCAGTGTATTTCAGTCAGTCTGCCTGTTCTGTTCCCCACTTTGTCTCTGGTGAATCCTCTCACCCCTGTATCTTTGGCCTGTTTTCCGGTTATTGTATGCATATATAAATAAATCTTTTTAAAAACAAAAACAAAACAAAACTCAGATTCTCAGGCACCAACTATGGGATAAAATCCACAAAACAACATCCATATATAAAGTGATTTATACTAAAACAAATGGTTCTAGACCCACCAAAGGGGACCTTCACTCATTTCATTATTATTAGCCATCTCCAAACAAATTAATAAACCACATAACTTTAAAAGATGCTAAGTCAGCTCAGATGAATCAGAACTATCATTGATGAGCCCAGAGATTACACTCTGAGACATACTAAGTTTAAGATATCACAGATACACATGAATGACCAATACTCCTTTGTGAATTTCCAAACTAAGTTTCAGGAGTTTCTAGCCATGATTTAGAACACTACCACATACTATTCAGATGATCCAGATGTAGCTGAAGAGTGAAAGACCCACTTCATGGAAGTGAGATTGTTCAAGTATCCCCAGAAAATACCACAATTATTTCACATGTGCCATTCTAGGAGACATAGTGTAATAACACATCTAGAGTAACCTGATAAGCTTTAGGGGATCCTATTATTTCTTTCAGGTACCAGAAACATACTCCCATTCAAGTGTTCTCCTCTAGGTAATCAGGAGACCCATAAATTACAACACTGATCACTAAAATCTCCTTAGAGGAACCAAATCTGCTCACATATTTCCAGATAAAATCAAGAGTTCCCTCTGTGTACCACTTAGTGACCCAAGTTCCTTAGGTAACTATACTCAGTACAGGAACATTAGGCAATATTCCAGGGAACCACAGGACAAACTCAAATAATGCAAGAATTGCAACGCCAGGTCATTCTAGATGCAACATAAGAGACAAGGGACTTGCACAGAGACTAATAATCACTTTGGCAGAGAAAGCTCACACTGATAAAAGAGATCTTAAGTGTAACTCAGAAGATGGTAGGCCTACCTCAAAGAAGACTGATATAAATCAACGAACATAAACTCATTTTGGGTTTTCACAGTTACCTTAAAAGAACAAACATATCTAAAGATATTATGTCCACAAATCCACCTTCCTACAGTACAGATTTCTTACATACAGTGATCTAGACTTACCTCAGTGAATCCAGACCCAGTTGAAATATTCCAAAGCAATACCAGAGAATAAAACAAATTCATCCATCTCCAAAAATTATTCCCACAATAAGGAGCTTAAGAACCATAATTATGGATCCAAACTGAAAGATAAAATCCCAGATAACAACCAGACTCAAGGAACCTATGCACAGTACAGACCACCACAAAACTAAATCCTTCCTGAAAACCATGGACACACACAGAACAAGGCAAAGTCATATCAGAATCCCTAGACCCATATTTCAAGATCCCATACCCTCTTCTTGGAAGCTAGCCTCAACTTTGGGTATCCATAGACATCATTCTGGGTTACCACAGATATACTTCAAAGACATCCAAAATCTTTGAAAGATGATCCTGACTTACCTCAGGGAACACATCATCATCTAGGTTCATCTGCAAACCCCCACAAACACATTTTCCCCATATACAACTTAGAGGTCATGGATTTAGCTCTGTAATTCTGAAATCATATTTGTGATCCCAGAGCCCTCCTCACATATAGTCTAAAGTTAGTTATAGCATTGCCATACAATACTTCAGTTTTCTGTGACCCTCCCAAAAAGCTATTCACCTGTCTCAGATAACACATAGTAAGTTTAATGGTTAAAATTACCTCACCAGTAAAGCAATATATTAGTCATAGGGACCTGAAATAAACTTCAGGGAGTCTGGATCCTCCATATGACATACAGAGAAAAAAAAACTCATGAAACACAAGACCTAACATAGGGATATCACAGTCAAGATATTCAGCATATGAAATCCAATTGTTCATTCCATATAATATTTAGTGGGTTTCTTGCATAGGGGATCCAGAGCCAGATCTCTTAAATTGACCTAGACTTAGATTAGGTACTTCAAACAATCTGCCAGGTTGTCACCGAGAAAACTCAAGGAGTCAGAACCATCACAGGGGACAGACAAGCAATAGAATCCCCATTTTATTCAGAATTCCCCAAAATATACCATAGCAAATCAACATTCAGTTAATATTCATTACAACTGGCATCAGTAACAGAGAATCAACACATGGGAATGAGACTCAGTTGAAGAAACATAATGGAGCCCATCTAGGATGGTCAAATCTAAGGATCCAAGTTATTCCTAAACACCCAATTTTACCTTGGGACATTTCAATTAAATCTTCATAGACTAGGGCCTCATTGATTGTGCAGGGGTTAAGTCTAAGCATTATGATGTTATCCACAGCCATTGCAAGTGCCAAGTCCATCCCCAGTCAGGGAACTAACCCACATAATGCAACAGACCTTTCCGGTCTCCCCACTGTTCCCCTCAGCCGTTTGTTTCAGTAGATCTTCCTGTCTCACCTTTTCTCATTTCTGGTCTACACCTTTCTGATCTCACATTTTCTCATTTCTGGTCTACACCCCAGCTCTAGTAAGCACAAATAAACACATTAAAAAAAAAAAAGTCTTCAGAGGACGTCCCCTGGTGGTGCAGGGGTTGAGCGCTGGGCTACAAAGCTGCCCACAGCCTCTGAAACACCTGTTCAATCCCCGGCCGAACCCACTGGCAAGGGTCACACATGGCACACAGACCTCTCCTGCTCTGCCCACTGCTCCCCTCAGCAGTGTATTTCATCTGTCTGCCTGTTCTGCTCCCTGCCCTGGCTTCCTGCCCTACCCTGGCTCTGCTGAATTCTCTCACCCTCCTGGGCTTCTGACTGTACTCAGTGTTTGTATAAATAAATAAATAAACCTTAAAAAAAATGTCTTCAGAAATTTAGCTCAGGGATCCCAGCATTACCCCAGGAACTGAAACTTGAGCCCCACAACATGGGCATTTGGCAAGATTGGCTCTTTCCCACCTCCAGTCAAGATGCAATTAGGGTTAAGCATGGAGGCAAGAGGGAAGTTCCCAATGGCTTCCCAGAGTGCTATCTGGGAAGGCCACCAGGCATTAGCAGAGCTTGGTAACCTATTGCGTGCTGGCCAGGTTTCACCACCAGAGAACCTCCCCAATCCTATCCTGATCTGGCACCCAAAAGCTGCTTGCCAGCAGCATAAGTGGCAGTGGGTGATGGGCATTTTACCATTTGGGTTAAGGGTGTTGGCAGAGACCAGCTACCCCTGGTCCCATACCATGCCAGCCCAAGTGGAGCTGCTGAGGCTGTAGAGGCAAAGTAAACCTTGTCCTGTGCCTAGAGTTCTGGCATATGAGACAACAGCTAGCCCAGTATATGGTTCAGTACTGCAGGGAGGCACATAGGCCTCACTGTGCCAGCTCTAGCATTGTGGATCCCTGGAGGCGCAGGCAGGTGAAAGGCCTTCCCAGGTCAATAAAGGGGACTTTCAGTGGAGCCCACACTGCAGTGTTACTGCAGCCCCACCCCTTTACATTTTTACAGCAGACCTCACTGGGAAGCTGCCAGGTACAGAGACTCCGGCCCCGTGGGGGCCGGCTCTGACCTTGGATCCTGGGGGCCCATAAGCCCATGAACTATCCTGAGGTCAGGGCAGGCCAAATCTGTGCAGACGCCAAGTTTTCATTCTACATTTGGTATCTGGAGCATACAATGGACCAGTCAGGGTTAAGCTAACTGATCCAATCCTGTTCAGCCAGCACATCACTTAATTATTTGGCTCCAAAATCAAGAATGGGTTCATTAGTCCTAAAGGAGTCCAGATGCTCTCTTAGAATTTAAAATGTCTCAATCAGGCAGGAATCCTAGAAGGGGATTTAAGGCTGGGTAGGAGCCAGCTTAACATAATCTGTTTCTGGCCTCTAAAGAAGCTGGAAACCTATAGTGACCTTTCTTCCATTGGGCAGTGTCCTTTGACCCACTATCGCCCATTGCTCTATTTAAGAACTAGAGTGTTTCTTATTAGGGTCCAAGCTCATCTAAACAGAACTGCAACACACCTCTGGGGATCCAACTATAAACCAGAAACCCCTGATCAAACTGTAAAGATCACTGACCTTTCTGAGGACATCAATACCCAGCTCAATGATCCCATGTACTACTCCACTGAACTACTGCTCAACATCAAGTAACCCTGATCTAATTCAGGACCCAACTCAGCTCAGGCATTCCAGATAATAAATGGGAATGCCAGACAATATTCAGTAGTCCAGAATATCAGACACATTCACCTCAGAATATCAGAAACAGTTCACAGAAACTGCCTGAAGGCAGGGAACCTAGATGCACACAAAGGACTGACATTAACATCAGGAGACCAAGATTTAAAATGTTCATTCCAAGAAAGCTCTGGAGTTTGTCCCAGAAGACACTAGACGGTGAACTTACTATATTCGGAACCCAATATTTAGCTCCAGTACTACATACATAATTGAGATTTGTATGATATGAACCAAATTCACATCTGCAGACCCTGCGCCTACATGAATAAAAAGACTGTAATTAGGAATCCCCAGAAATCATCAAGAGTGAGCATAGGTACCACTTAGTATCTTAATACTCAACCAGAATAACTAGACTCTCTTCAAGGGCTCATTCAAATCAAGGGACACCAAAAAAACAATAGAAACATAATTATTTTCAGTGAACAATTTAGATAAAATTCACAACTATGTAGACAACAATGTATGGGTTTTTTACATTGTGGAAGGTCAACTGCACAAGTCAACTGCACAAATCAAATATCTCTAGCAGGAGACAAAGACATACCTCAAATTTACCAGACGCAACTCAAGTATTATGGCTCAGTTAGGCTGACTGGATTAACATTTGATATTGCCCCAGCTGTGTATCTCCTCTGCTTTCCTTTTTTCTGCAGAAGAATCCTTAAAGATGTTGATGAAGATTGTCATGGAGTGTTTCACCCTTTTCTATACATTTTATGGTGTCCAGTCTTCTTTTATTTTTAATTGATTTATTTTATTTATACAAGCACTGGGTATAGTCAGAAGTGCAGGAGGGTGAGAGAATTCACCAGAGCCAGAGCAGGGAGCAGAGCAGGCAGACTGACAAAATACACTGCTGAGGGGAGCAGTAGGCACAGCAGGAGAGGTCTGTCATGCCACATGGCACACTCACCGGCAGCTGGGGATCAAACCGGCGCTACAGAGGCTGCAGGCAGCTTCACAGCCCAGCACTCAACCACTGCACCACCAGGGGAGGCACTGGTGTCCAGTCTTATATCCAACTCTTTCATCCATTTTGAGGTGATTTTTGTATACTTTATGAGGCAATAGCATAGTTTCATTCCTTTGTATTACAGCTCAGTTTTTCCAATGGCATTTATTGAAGAGACGTTTCTTGTTCCAGCATGTATTCTTTGCTCCTTTGTCATAGATTAGTCGACCCCTTATGTGTGACTTTACTTCTAGATTTTCAGTTCTATTCCATTGACCTGTATGTCTGTTTTTGTTGTAGTGCTATGCTGTTTTTAGAGCTTTCTCTATCAGTTAGTTTTTTTTTTTTTTTTTTTTTTGGTGTGTGTGTATGTGATTTCATATGAATTTCAGCAATATTTGTTCCACTTTTTGAAGAAACACACTGAGATTTTAATTGGAATTACATTTTGTGTTTAAATTGCTTTTGACAGGATTTTGATAATGTTGATTCTTCCCATGTATGAGCAGCAAATATCTTTCTATATCTTTGTGCTACTTCTATTTCATTCAATACTGTTTTGTAATTTTCCTTGCATAGGCCTCTCCCCTTCTTTGTTAGGTTTATCCCCAGACACTTAAATTTGGTTTTGGTATATTTATAAATGACACAATTATTTAATTTCCTCATCTGTAGACTGATTGTTTACATATAGGAAGTCTATTGATTGTTGTGTTTTGATTTTTTTTTTAATTTATATTTATTATACAAGCACTGGATACAGTCAGAAGCGTGGGAGGGTGAGAGAATTCACCAGAGCCAGAACGGGGAGCAGAACAGGCAGAAGGACCAAAGCACACTGCTGAGGGAAGCAGCAGGCGGCAGGAGAGGTCTGCGCACCATGTGGGACCCTCCTCCGGTGGCCGGGGAGCAGCCGGGGATCTAACCAGTGCTGCAGAGGCTGCAGGCAGCTTCGGAACTCATCACTGAACAGCTGTGCCACCAGGGAGGCCCTGTGATTTGATTTTTTAACCTGCTACTTTATTATACTAGTTAGTTGCTTTAATTAGGTTTTCTGTTTTATTTTTAAGAGTTCTCTCTATATATTACCAAACCATCAGGAAATTATAATAATTTTATTAATGGCATCTTGAAATGTTAAATTTCAAGACATTTGACAGTGTTTTGAAGTAGAATCCAAGAAATCTTTAATATTGTGATAGATTAAAATATTTTAACCTTATATGTCTCTTAAAGCATTTTTTCCTTCAAATATTTATTTTTCTATTTATTTAAAAAGAAGATCAGGCCCTCCTGGTGGCATTATTAAGCTATCTCCAGCCACTGGGGCATGAGTTTGATCTTAGCCAGGGAAGTGATCCAATTGGGGAGACCTGTCCTGTCACCCCACTGCTGCCCTCAGCTGTATGTTTCAGTAGATCCCCCTGTTCTGTTTCTTACACTGTCTCTGGTGAATCCTCTCACCTTCTGCAACTCTGGCCTATACCCCAGCTCTTATAGGCATACATGAATAAAAATAAATCTTTAAAAAAAGCATGTTAATTTTTTATATAACCTCATAGATTAAATTTACATTTTGCATTTATCATTCAACTTATGTCTCTCTTACAATATACTACCTACTTTCTATAGTAGCTATTGTTGCAGAAATAAATTTGAGCCTTTTACCCAGGCAAGGAAAAAACAAGTGGTACATCAGAAATGGTGAGGTCAGGTGAAGTTTATGACTCATGCATGAGGTCCCAG
>NW_023601851.1:2766580-2883606 GCF_014898055.3 Talpa occidentalis | reverse complement strand
AAACCTTTGTGAAGGTGTTGGAAGATTAAAATATTAAAACATTTCTGAGAAATAATAATATTAAATAATACATTTTATAGGAACATACTTAAAGCAAAATGAGAATTGAGTAAGGCAAAAAAATGTTAATGCCAAATAATGATTTTATTTTTAAAGGGAAAGCAAATATTACAACTATAGTAAATACATAGCTGCAATCATTAGGAAAAAATTTTCACTTAATTTCTAATGGAAAAAATTCTCAGACAACCACAAATGTATACAGAATATGAATAAAATTAAACTTTTGAATAAACATTATTCTCTAAATGAGAATTTGTATACATACTCTTGGAATTTGTAAATTTTAAGCAAATGATATAATATGGAAATAGAGTTAATGCATATTAGAAAATGGAAGTGTATATTTTCTTTCAACACATGGCAGCTAAATTTATTGCATTTTAGGAAGTTTAAATAACCGGTACCTATATTTTTGTTAGATTATCCATTAGAAGTTAGTCACTTAGAAGAAAATAGTTGTTTTCCACTGGGAATGGTTGGGGGCCAAAACTGATCTTGAACTTGGTTTTTATATGCATTAATTTTATAAAATGTTTTTCACTGTTTAAGTTAAATTTAATGCAATTGATTTTACACTTTTTCTAGCCTTTGGATGGAAAAATTATTAAGGTAGAGCAAGCCAACAAACCATCTTTTGAAAGTGGTAGTAGACAGAAACTTTCACTTCCAAGAAACAGAGGCACCACAAAAAGTCTGAGATGTCGAAGAGAAGGAAATGGAGGAGCAGAAGGGCATCCCCATCCCTCAAGTGGAGGAAGTTTGAGTAATGTTTTAAAACATAAGGATGTACCCAGGGGAATGAAAAACTGTAAGTTGTGAATGTACAAAAAAAGTCAGTTTTTATTTATTTTCTTTTTTTTAATAGTTTTTTTTTTTTAATAGAGGCATGCTTTTATTTATTTATTTATTATATTTGTTTGTTTGTTTTGTTTATACATGCACTGGGTACAGTCAGAAGCGCGGGAGGGTGAGAGAATTCACCAGAGCCAGACTGGGGAGCAGAGCAGGCAGAAGGACTGTAGTACACTGCTGAGGGGAACAGCGGGTGGCAAGAGAGTCTGCGCACCATGTGGGATCCTCCTCCGTTGGCCAGGGAGCAGCCAGGGATCAAACCGGTGCCGCAGAGGCCGAGGGCAGCTTCGCAACCCAGTGCTCAACCGCTGCGCCACCGGGGAGGCCCAGATTTTATTTATTTTCTATATGAGGAAAATAGTTTTATGATTCATTAGATGAAACATTAGCATTGATAGTAAATACTCCTCTCCTTCTGGGATTCCTATAACTCTTAAATTTCCTTTCCTCATGGAGTCAGATAATAAATACTTATTTTAAGTGATGAAGAGCAATAAAAATAAATAAAATATAATATACCAAAAATAATTAACTTGTGAAGAAATAACAAATTACACACTTAGTCTTTGTCACTGTAACTTAAGTAGAAAAATTATTTACTATACTTCTAATTAATTTCTTTTGATCATACATTAGTTTAAATCAGTCATTCATAATAACAACTTACTAAAAAAGGCACTTGTTTGTTTTTTGCTGAGTGTATTTTATTCAGTTTAAAACACTAGGAATCTTGAAAACAAACACTGACTTTGTTTTAACAAATATGAAAAATTAAGACCATGATACTGTTTAGTACAAACTTAACAAAATACTGAAATGCTAATTCTCATGATCTAAAAAGATTTTATTTTAACACAGATGATGGTGAATATGCTCTTAATGTCAACATGAGTTCTTGTAGGGGCCCCTCTGCAGTTAAAAGAGGTCCTTCTTCAAGAAGTGGAGGTCCCCCTCTTAAAAGATCCTCTCCTTCTTCATTAGGGCAAAACAATAGTGTGATGGGAGAATGAGGTAAATGTTGTATACTGCAAATACCATAGGTTATTTTTAAAAAAAAATATTTATTCATTTTTATACAAGAACCCGGGTAAAGGCCACATGCGCAGAGGGTGAAAGGATTCACCAAAGACAAAGCGTGGAACAGAACAGGCAGAATGAGGAAATACTCTGTTGAGGGGAGCAGTGGGCACAACAGGAGAGGTCTGCTGCACCATGTGGGAGTCTCACGGCTGGCCAGGATTGAACCCACACTGCACAGGGAAAGGATAGCTCAACTCCTTGTGCCACTAGGGAGGTCCTTACCATAGGTTCTTATGAATGAGAATAAATTATTTTAAACTAAATAATTAGCCTTAAATGCAGGATGCAAAATGTGAAGTGTTAGTGGCATATTTTGCTAATTAGTGATCTCTTTATTGATTGATGGTTAGTGCCTCTACTTACTATGCAGTGGGTGACTAGAACCACATTGGAAAATACATTACTTTTAAATTATGTTTGTTGTTATCCTTTGAATTTTTACTAAAATTAATACTTACACTTTGATTACTAGGTTTTCTTTTTTACATAATTTCAGTATCAAAATTTTTGTGAAAACTGTAGTGCCCTGTGAGAAAATTCTGCAGCAAATTTTGGCTGTAAAATTTATCACGCATAGAAACAGTAATGGAGACTTTCTGTATTATAATTTTCCTTTATTTGGGTTGTGGTGTCATCTTACTAAAAATAATGTATTTTAAATATATATGGTGGTGAAATTATTCAATCTCAACATGAGTACTTACAAAACATTCTTAATAATGGTACTGTAATCTAAAAGTTAGCAGAAAATTTTCAGTTTTAAATCATCACAATGTTTAGGTTCCTAAGGTTTAGTTTTTGTGTTTAGTTTTTAAGTGTTTAGTTTTTGTGTGTGCTAAGAAATGTATGATTATGTACAAGATAAAGTTTATGCTTCCAAGAATTATCTCATTAGAGAGGAAATTCATGGAATAAATGGAATAGAAAAATTTTCTGGTTTGCTGAGAAATAATCATATTGGCCTTCGATAACATTTAAAAAATAAGACTTTGGGGCCTCCTGGTGGATCAGCGGGTTGAGTGCAGCGCTATGAAGCTTTCCAAAGCCTCTGCAGCACCGGTTCAATTCTCTGCTGGCCAGGAAGCTACCCATATTGCACGGCATAACTCTCCTGTCTCACCCACTGCTCCCTCTCAGCAGTGATTTCAGTCCGCTGGCCTGTTATGCTCCCTGCTCTGTCTTTGGTGAATCCTCTCACCCTCCCACACCTCTGGCCTGTAACCCAGCTCTTTTATAAATAAATTAAATCTTTAAAAATATATAAAAATAAAAATAGGACTTTGAGCATAAACTGAAGGAGTCAAAACATTATTAATTTTTTCATTATTTATGCATACAACAACTGGGGAAAAGAACAGAGGTGTGTGTGAGAACAGAGTCCTCTCACCAGGGACAGACTGGGGAACAGAACAGGAGGATTGACTGAAATACACTGCCAAGGGGAGCAGTGGGTCAGTCAGGAGTGGTCTGCTACACCATGTGGGTAGCTCCACAGCCAGGGATTGAACTTGTGTTGCAGTGGCTGAGGACTGCTTCATAGTTTGCATTTTAACCCCTTGTGGCACCAGCAAGGCCCAGGTCAGATATTTTAAGTTGAGGTCAAGCATCGATATACCTTTGATTATTAAGTAGAACATAAATGAATCATCATGATCTGTATAGAGTTGTTTTAAAATCTGTTCCCTAGTCAATACTTAATTTATTTAAGGGAATTATTTGAGGTTTCGAACCGACCATGAGATCAGTGGGATTAAACCTAAGAACAATTATTTTGAAAAGGAAGTATAAAATATGAAATTGGACAGAGAAGGAAACTAGGGGCTATAGTAACAACCCTTAGTAAATAAGTATAACAATGAATCTTTTAAGCTAATAATTTTTAAGAGAACTTCAGTTTTTATCTTCAGTGTTGCTATTTAATGTGGTAGAAACTTAAAATCTGCATTACCAAATACACCTTTCATGTGTTGAAAATCAATAAGCTAGGTATAATTTGGTTACTAACACAGAAAATCTAGATTTTCCCATTAGAGAATTTGCTAGTGGCAAATAAAACTAATTCTTTAAATATTATTGTTACAAGTAGGAGAAATCAGATTACATCATTAAAAGGGCTTGTAAGTTTTTATTTATCAGTATTAGAAGAGATCCAGCTATTTACATAGAAAATATATAAAGAATGTTGCACATTGTGACATATATCCTAATAAAAGATAGCAGAGTTTGTATGTAGGATAAATTGAACAACATCAGTATGTTTCTTTAGCTGAAAAAATGTAGTTTAATCAATGCAAGATTGAAGAGTTTTTATATTTCTTTGTAATATTGTTATTAATAACCAGGTCCTCTAATAATAAGTGAAATTTATTTTTTTTCTCTTGAGTAGTTCTTCACCATTGTAAATTAATTTACACTTTTTTTAAAGATTTTTTTTTTCATGAGTATAAGAACTGGGTACAGGTAGAGGTGTGGCGTTTGAGGGTATTCATCAGAGACAGAGTGGAGACTGACTGAAATATACTGCTGAGTGGAGCAATGGGCGAGAAGAAGAGGTCTCTTCTGCCATGTGGGTCAGGGATTGAACTGCTGCAGTGGCTGTGTCCTAACCCCTTGTGCCACCAGGGGAAACTTACAACTTTAAATGAACCTTTATTTTAAGCATTATAGAAATACTGTCCTAGAAAGAACTGTATAAAGCTATGATAAATATTAAGCTGTCCTGTAAGATTTTAGGGATTAAAAGAAAAAAAAAACAAAAAACAGTAATTCTGAATAAGCAAAGGACATGACATGTGCATTGTATTTAGAAGTTCAGCAGTGAGATTAATTGGAAAATGAGATTTGATGAAAAGCAGAAAAAGTACCGTAGTTTCATGCAGTGAAGGGGATAGTTTAAGAAAAAGTCATGAATCAAGAATATTAAGATAAAAGTAGCTGTTTAATGTTACAAAAATTAGTCTAAATAAAGGACTGTAGGAGACAGATGAATTACAAGTTCTTTGTAAATGTCCTTAATATATTAACAAGTGCCAGTTAAAGAGTGTTGCCATATGCTCACCATGACAGTTACCGTGTGTGTGTGTGTGTGTGTGTGTGTGTGTAAATAATTGTGCTGGGTCTTAAAAATATGGTCTTAAAATATGGTTTAAAAAATAGCATGAATAGGAGAGTTGAATAGATACTTGAAATGAACAGATGATAATTAACTTCATTTGTGGAGAATTTTTTTAAGATTTATTTATGCATATAATAATTTATTTATGCATATAAGATTGATTTATTTATGCATATATTTATGCATACAGGCCTGAGTTGTAGGGGGTGAGAGGATTCACTAGAGACAGAGTGGGGAACAGAATAGGCGGATTGACTGAAGTACACCGCTGAGGGGAGCAGTGGGCATGTCAGGAGAGTTCTGCTATGCCATATGGGTTGCTCCGTGGCCAGCCAGGAAATAGAACTCATGCTGCAGTGATTGTGACAAGATTCATCGGTTGCATCTTAAACCCTCTTGCCACTAGGGAGGCCTGAAAATTTTAAAATCTTAACCAGGATAATAGTAAAACAATATTTGAATGTTGGAAAGTACATTTCCAACATTTCTGTTGTTGGGATACCATAATAAAGGAATGTAAAAAATAGTGGTAGTGATAAGGTAAATTTGAGATTCATTTAAATAATCTAGATAAGAAATGGACTAAAATAAGATAACAAATAGAGTTAGAAAAAAGCTGACAGAGATGAGATAGTAAAGAGGCAACTATAATCATTGATTTATGTATGGAGGTATTTCTCCCAAATTAAATTTATGTTTAGTGGTGATTCTATAGAATATACAAAGTTTAAGTACTGATTTTAAGGAAAATACTTGTGTGTGTATGTGTGTATACATACAAAGATAAAACAACCCATGGCCACCCCGTTGGCGCAGCGATTGAGCACTCGGTTGCACAGCTGCCTGCAGCCTCTGCAGCGCTGGTTCCATCCTCGACCACAGGGCTAGGGTCCCACATGGCTCAACAGACCTCTTTGCAGCACCCGCTGCTCCCCTTAGCAGTGTGTTTCGTAGGTGTGCCTCTTCTGTTCCCAACTGTGACTGGTGAATCCTCTCTCCCTCCCACGCTTCTGACTGTACCCAGTGCTTGTATAAATAAATAAATAAATATTAAAAAAAATAAAAAAGATAAAACAACTCAGTAATAATGAACAACTCAGTGATAATGCAAGGGCAGACAAAAATGAACAACATGGTATGTTGTTACATGTAATTTTTAAAAATTGTTCTGGAAAGAAAATAAATCGATTTTTTATTGTTGTTGAAACTGTACTCTCAATTTGAGATCTATACATAAGCATTTGTAATTTTAAATATCCAGTGTCACGAGAGAGAGAAAATTATGGAGGCCCCTCACGCAGACAGCCTGTTTCTTCCTGGAGAGATGATTATCTATCACCAAGAGATGATAGTTATGCTACTAAATATAGGTAAAGGAAAAAAAAAAAGTGATGGACAGTTGACTATATTTGTTTTTGGTTGTAGAAATGAAGTTTACCTCATATAAAATTAAACATCTTAAAATGAATAGTTTAGTAACATATAGTGTATTCTCAGTTTACTCAAATCTGTTTGACTTCAAATCATTTTGAAATAAACTCCTGTAATAGAAACTCATGTTTTCTTCTTCCTGCCCATGGCAAACACCCATTTGTGTTATTTCACAGGAAGGAAAGAAAACAATACGTGACATTATCTGTTTTTTTTTTTTCTTAACTGTTTTCAAAGGTCATTCTTGTAGTTGTCTAAAACATCACCCCTTTTTATTGGTGACCAGTGTGTATAGTTAACACAGTATATGTATCTGCTTGCTTCGGGTATTTGTACTATGATTTTATTTTGACTATTAATGTACATGTATTTGAGTACTTCTAAAGTCAGCTGGGCAGGAATTTCTGGGTCATGTAATCTATTTTTTTTTTCTTTTGAGGAACTAGATACACTGGCTACAGAAAAGTTGCATTTTAATTTGTACTAAAGTAAACAAGAATTCTAGTTTCTGTACATCCTCATCAATACTAGTTTTGTTTTTTAATGAGTCAACTTAGAAGGTGTAAAGCAGTAGTTTAATTTAAATTTTTTTGATATTAAACTGGTGTGCCTTCTCATCTTGTTGCCTGTTTTTAAAGTGTATTAATTCCTTCACCTATGTAAAAATTTGTTATTTTTGTTGTGATTATTCTTAAATATCTTGGCTATTACAAGTGTTTTTTTTTTATTTTTTAATATTAAGTTATTCAAGCAGAGATTATCCCAGTTCCCGAGACACTAAGGATTATGCTGTATCACTCCAAGACTATGCATACCAAAATTATGGCCATTCAAGTGCTCGAGATGAACATTCTTGTAGAGAACACAGGTACTGTAACAATTTCTGTTTTCCTCAGGTGGACCCTTGCTAGAAGTTATATATTCTGATGTTAAATACTTTTTTTTTTAGAGGTCGAGATAACTATGGTGGTGGTCATGATAGAGATTATTCTGAACATCCAAGTGGTGGCTCTTACAGAGATTCAAGTGAGAGTTATGGTAAGAGTCCATTTAATACTTTTCTTTATCAGTTAGATTAAATAACTAAATTGTATGTCTGCTTTTATTTCTGTGTCAGTACAACAAAGGCAAAGAAAAACTACAGTATATTTAAAGATAAATTAATTCTCAACTGTGCTTAAGCCGGAGAGACTCCTTCTAAGGGTAAATCTCTTTTCTTAAGGGAAAATTGTTAATATTTTTAAATAACAGAGACAGAGTTTAAGAGTAGACACACATGAATAACATGAAAGACAGATATCCAGCCTACTTTTAGATACTATGACATTTACTTAACACTACTTACACTCAGAAATACTCATAAATAGGGCCTCCCCGGTGGCGCAGAGGTTGAGCGCTGGGTTGCGAAGCTGCCCGCGGCCTCTGCAGCACCGGTTCGATCCCCGGCTGCTCCCCGGCCACTGGAGGAGGGTCCCACATGGCGCGCAGACCTCTCCTGCCGCCCGCTGCTCCCCTCAGCAGTGTACTTCGGTCCTTCTGCCTGTTCTGCTCCCCGCTCTGGTGAATTCTCTCACCCTCCCGCACTTCTGACTGTACCCAGTGCATGTATAAACAAACAAACAAATAAATAAATAAAACATGCCTAGAAAAAAAAAAAAAAGAAATACTCATAAATAACTATAAGTGGAAAATCATGCACTTCAGTAGTGTGATTGATTTCTTACATGCAAAACAGGTTTAGTCTGTCATTTCCAAATATGTAGTAGTTTGTATTTTAAGTTGTGTTATTTTATGATTGACTTTTACAGGTCGCTGCCGAGGTGCACCACCACCCCGAGGGGCCCCTCTGGCTTATGGGGAAAGTGGTTGCTATGATGATTATACTAGTACACGAGATGAATATGGTAGAAGTCGAGAAAGTTACTCAAGTGGCCGGAGTGACATCATTTCTAGTGGTTGTGAGCATGATGGTGGCAGACAAGAACGAGGGTTTCCACCTTCTGTGGAGAGAGTATACTCTGCTTCTCGTGATTCTTATGGTAGCTCAGGTTATGGAATATCCAGAGGACGCCATGGGGGAAGTAGACCTGAAAGAGGAGGCCATAGAAGATACTACAAATAATACTGTTATGTAAAAGTTACTTTCTTTGCAAAGAAAAAAAAAATATATATATATGCTGTTTTTCCCCCTATTTTGCCTGATTATTAGTTAAAAAAAACTGTTGGCATGGATGGCAAGGATATATGTTAACTTTCCCTCCATTAATTTTTGGATAACAAACGTTGAATGCAAAGTAATTTCATAGTTGTTGCTGTTAACTTGAAAATAGAACTTACCTTTTTTAAAAATGTCTTTTTAAGTTTTCAGAGTAAAAAATTCCATGAAATGTCTTTTTTGTGTCTGAATTTACTGATTTTAAAAAAAAAAGTTAGGAGAGTGAATTGGGATGTTTGCCTAAAATTTCCCATTGTGTGTGAACATGAATACCAAATTAAGTAGTGTCACTTTTTCACTGTAGATATTTTCACTTGGACAGACTAAAAAAAATATATACTCCTTTTGAAAACTTACAAATATTAAGGTTTTGGGCCTCCCTGGTGGTGCATTGGGTGGAGCACAGCACTGTGAATCTGTCCACAGTCTCTGCAGTGCAAGTTCGATTCCTGGCCTGCCAGAGAGGTTCCCACATAGTACAACAGATCTCCCCTGTTAGACCCGATGCTCCCCTCAGCAGTATGTTTTGGTCATCTGCCTGTTCTGCTCCCCGCTCTGTCTCTGGTGAATCCTCTCACCCTCGTGGACCTCTGGCCTGTTTCCTAGCTCTTGTATAAAAATAAATACATCTTGAAAATATATAAAAGTGTTGGGTCTCCCTCGTGATACAAGGGGTTAAGCACCACACTGTGAAACTATTCACAGCCTTTTCAGTGCTGGTTTAATGCCTTCTGGCCAGGGAAGTTCCCACATAGTGTAGCAGACCACTATTGTCTCTCCCGCTGCTCTCCTCAGCAGTGAATTTCAGTCATTCTGCATGTTTTGTTTCCCACTCTGTCTGTGGTGAATCCTCTTACCCCACCTGCTTCTCTGGCCTGTACCACAGCTCTTGTATGCATAAATAAATATGTATTTTAAAAAATATTGGGCATCCCCAGTGGTGCAGCAGGTTGAGTGCCATGCTGTAAAGCTGCACTGCAACCCCTGCTGGCCAGGGAGAAACTCATCTGGTATAGCAGAACTCTTCTGCCTTGATTGCTGCTCCCCTAAGCACTGTCTTTGGTCGGTCTGCCTGTTCTGCTCCTTGCTCTGTCTCTGGTGAATTCTCTCACCCTCCCGCAACTCTGACCTGTACCACAGTTTTTGTATAAATAAATAAATCTTTAAAATATATCTTTATATCTTTATCTTAAATCTTTAATATATATATATATATATATATATATATATATATATATAAAGTCTTTTTGACAAGTCTCCATGGGCAAATGAAAAAGGGTTTCCCTCATTGCTGTCAACTTTTATGTATTTAATCTCTTAAAGGATTGGTGTAAGTAGAAAGATAGGGAATAATGTAAATGTTTATTTTTAAAGATTTATATATTTATGCATACAAGAACTGGGATATAAGCCAGAGGTGTGAGTGGTAAGAAGATTCACCAAACAGATTGGGAAGCAGAATAGGCAGATTTACTGAAATTCACTGCTGAGGGGAGCAATGGGTGAATCAGGAGAGGTCTGCTGCACCCTTAGGGTTGCTCCTGCCTGGGGTTAGAACTCTTGCTGCAGTGGCTGCGAGATAGTTTCACAGTGCTGCATCCTAACCCTTTGTGCCACCAGGGGCACTCTAAATCATTTTGATAATCAAAGATATAGTAATGGGCAGAATACATTATCAATATTCAGATTAAAGGGGGACCCCCCAGATGCTAGATACCTCCAAGTATTTTTTCAATAAAATAGCCTTATCTACAAACAGTTACAAGTTATGCAGTATTCTACTGGCTCACATAAGAGACCTAAAGTCCCTTTAGTTAAACTCTTTGCTCTTTAAGCAACTATTTATTTAAAAAATATTTGCAGTTGCTGCAAAAGGGTAAAATATCCCCAATTTGGTGACTACTTTTAGTGTCCAGTCTTTTTTATTTTTATTTTTTTATATTTTTAAAGATAAATTTATTCATTTACACAAGATCCGAAGTACAGTCCAGATGTGCGGGCAGGTGAGAGGATTCACCAGAGACAGAGTAGGGAACAGACAGCAGACTGACAAAATACACTGCTGAGCAGACAGCGGTTGTGAAGGAGAGGTCTGATGCGCCATGTGGGACCCTTGCTGGCCGGCCAGGATTGAACCAGTGCTGCTGAGGCTCCACACAGCTTTACAGCATGGCGCTCAACTGCCTGCACCACCAGGGGATGCCCATGTCCAATCTTCTTTAATAATAGTGTAGAGATTCCATATGATCCACTAATTCCACCTCTAGGTATTTACCAAAATGACACAGAAACATTAATTCAAAAGGGCACCTGCACCTCTATGTTTATAGCAGCACTGAGTCCTCCCACCCAGTTGACTCCCACCAGTTGGGAATTATATTTTTTTCTTTTTTAAAAAGATTTATTTTTACTTATGTATATAAGAACTGGGGTACAGGCCAATGAGATTGTGGGGTGAGAGGATTCACAGAGACAAAGTAGGGAACAGTACAGGCAGATTGACTGAAGTGCATTGCTAAGGGGTACAGCAGGCATACCATGAGCTGCACCATGTGGGTTTCTCCTTGGTGGGCCAGAAATTGAACTTTTGCTGCATTGGCGGTGGACAGCTTAATAGATTGTGTCTTAACCCCTTGTGCCACCAGGGAGGCCCCCAATTGGGAATTTTCATTGAACCTGCAATTTTAGACAACAGGTAAAAACCATCTAGTCTCTTAATATGTGGACAATGATTCTGTCTTGTAATACATGTAATTTCTTTATATATATATATATATGTGTATATATATATATACACATACACATATATACATATATGACATATATAACATATATGGAGACAGACACACACACACACACACACACATATATATATATATATACACATTTATAGTCAATCATGATATTTTAGTAAATTGTCTCATGTCCAATTTATTTAGCTAAAAAAAGACAAATACAGGAACTTATAAAGCAACACATTGAAAGCATAGGTCTTTCTAAATTGACTTTTAAGAAATTATATTTCCCAATAGAGTACTATGAAGTACTATTTGAAGTAGTTGTTTTTATTATCTACACAAATACAGTTCTTGGTGGATTTTCCTAATATAGCATAGGTGGGTGGGAATGCTGCTTAAAATGTCACTTGTATTTTTCATCTTTTTTGTAAATTTCATCTCAGCCTTCCTAGTGTAGGAAGAATAATAGCCCACTAAAGGTATCCATACTATAATCTTCAGAACTTATGTTCTGAGTTCTAAAGAATAAAAGGGGTTTTCCAGAGGTAATTGAGTTCAAAATAAGTTTATTCTGAATTATCCAGATGTGCCTAAAATACAGATTTATTTTAAGGGAAAGAAGAAAGGAGAGAGAGAGAAGGAAATAATGAAGAATTAAAACAAAGGTGGAATGATGCCTTTCAGAGCTAGTAAATGCATGTCTACAGAATTAGAAGGCGTGGGAAGGAAGTTATAGCCTTAATGTTTAGCCATTAAGATGCCTTTTGGACTTCATGTCTACAGAAGTGTGAAATACTAGATTTAAATGTCTGTGGTAATTTGATTAGCAATAAGAAGTGAGTATTTTTTTCTAAAAAATTGATTTTAAGTAATATCTATTGATACTAGGTTTGTAAAATTGGAACTTAATCATTGTCTACCTATGTGGGCAGATAGATATTGCTGTTTGGAATTTTCCTTCCTGCTCCTGTGATAACTAGATGAGAACTCATTTAATGACCACAATTTTGCCTGCTGCTCCCCTTCGCAGTGCATTTGTAAATTTAAAAAGACCAATTATAGGAACCAGTATATGTATTTTTTAGATTTATTTATTTTTATACAAGAATTGGTGTATTGGCCAGAGATGTGGCGGGGGGTGGGAAGATTCACCAGAGACAGAGTGAACAGAACAGGCAGACGGACCTAAGTACACTGCTGAGGGGAATAGTGGGCGAGACAGGAGAGGTCTGTCCCACCATGTGAGTTTCTCTCTGGCTGGCTGGGAATTGAACTCATGCTGCAGTGGCTGTGGATTGCTTCATAGGTTGTGTCTTAACCCTCGTGCCACCAGGGAGGCCCGGAACCAGTATATCTTAATCTGCCTACAAAAATATAAACCACATAGGAAGACTTAATAAAATGAATTTCTCCAACATTTTTCCATATCTCTCTACTAATTCAGAGTAATAATAAATGGTAATAATAAATGCAGAGTAATTAATTAACTAGTTAATTTAATTTTTATGTTCACATGATGTAATAAGAGCTAAAGAGTCTTATCAATCCAAATTATTTTTTACTTGTTTTTACAATTTTACAATTTTTTACATATTTTGTTTTTTTTAATATTTTATTTACTTTTGCATAGAAATAGGGTATATGCCAGAGTTGGGGACAAGAGTCTGAAAAGATTCAACAGAGAAAGAGTGAGAAGCAGAACAGGAAAATCTACCGAAATGCACTGCTAAGGGTGAAGCAGGAAAGGAAATTTATGTCATGTGGATTAGGTTTCTGGGGCCTTCACAGTGGTAGTGCTGACGATAGTTAATCCCTAGGCCACTACAGAAGCCATACTTAGATAAAACAGACTTAAAACTCAAAAAAATAAAAAGAGACCCCAGTGGTCACTACATTATGATCAAGGGAACAATACTTCAAGAAGAAATAACACTCATTAACATATACGCACCAAACGAAGGAGCACCAAAATATATCAGACAACTTTTGTCTTCTCTGAAAACAGACATCAGAGTAAACACATACAAAGTGGGAAACTTCAACACACCACTATCAAAAATGGATAGATCAACAAGACAAAAAATAAGTGGCGGGAGGGGAAGGATTGGGTCAGAATGGGGCGTTTGCAATTGTATGGGGGAATATAAAAATAAAATTTAATATTAAAAAAAAAAAAGAAACTAAAGCTCTAAATAAGGACCCAGAGCATTTGGACTTAACAAACATCTGTAGAACACTAAACCCAAAAAAAACGGAGTACACATTTTTCTCAAGTGCACATGGATCATTCTCCAGGATCAGTCACATACTGGGGCACAAGACAAGCAACAACAGATACACCAAGATTGAAATCATACCAACCATCTTTTTCTGACCATGAAGGCATCAAACTAGAAATAAACCATAAAAAGAAGGCAAGGAACTATCCTACCTCATGGAGACTAAAAACCACACTACTGGAAGACCACTGGACTAACGAGGAGATCAAAGAAGAAATTAAAAAATTCTTTAAATTGAATGACAAGGAGGACACCAATATCCTAAATGTATGGGATGCAACAAAAGCAGTAATAAGAGGAAAATATATAGCAATAGAAGGTCACATCAAAAAACAAGAAAGAACTAAAAGAAACAACCTAATCTCGAAGTTGAGAGATCTAGAAAAGGAACAACAACAACAACAAAAAAAAAACAATAGATGAAAAGAAATAATAAAAACCAAAGCAGAAATAAATGCAATTGAATCTAAAAAAACAATCCAAAAGATCAATGAAACCAAGAGCTGGTTCTTTGAAAAAATCAATAAAATAGACAAATCCCTAGCCAGGCTCACATAGGAAAAAAAAGGAGATAGCACAAATAAATAGGATCATAAATGAAAGAGGAGAAATCACAACGGACACAGCAGAAATCAAAAGAATAATCAGTAACTAATATGAACAGTTACATGGAAACAAGTTCAACAATCTAGAGGAGATGGACAAATTCCTACAACTCTACAATCACCCAAAGCTAGATAAAGAAGAAATAGAACACCTAAACTAACCAATTACAATTAGAGAAATTGAAATTGTAATCAAAAACAAAAGCCCAGGAACTGATGGATTTACAAATGAATTCTACCAAACATTCAGAGACACATTAGTGCCTATCCTTCACAAACTCTTCAAAAAATTGAGAAGGAAGGGACAATACCAAACATGTTCTATGAAGCCAACATTACACTAATACCAAAACCGAATAAGGACAACACAAAAAAGGAAAACTACAGGCCAATCTCCCTAATGAACACTGATGCAAAAATCCTCAATAAAATTTTAGCTATCAGAATCCAACAATGTATCCGTAATATAATTCACCACGACCAAGTAGGATTCATTCCAGGGACACAAGGATGGTTTAACATCAGAAAATCAACATTATCCAACACATCAACAAAAAGAAATATAAAAACCATATGCTGAGAAAGCTTTCGACAAAGTGCAACACCCATTCATGATAAAAGCCCTTGAAATTCTTGAGATACAAGGAACATACCTCAACATCATAAAGGCCATCTATGACAAGCCAACAGCCAGTAACATTGTCAATGGTGAAAAGCTGAAAGCAATTCCATTAAAATCTGGAACAAGACAAGGATGTCCACTCTCACCACAGCTTTTCAGTATAATACTGGAAGTCCTAGCCAGAGCAATAAGACAAGAGAAAGACATAACAAGGAATTCCAAATAGGAAAAGAAGAAGTCAAACTATCACTATTTGCAGATGATATGATAATATACATAGAGAACCCTAAAAACTCCACAGAAAAACTAATTCAACTCATCAATCAATTCAGTAAAGTGGCAGGATACAAAATCAACACGCAAAAGTCAGTAGCCTTCCTATACTCAATAAATCTGAAGAAGAAGAAATTTAAAAAAAGTCCCTTTTAGTATCGAAACAAAAAAAAAAAAAAACAACAACAAATATTTGGGAATAAATCTAACAAGAGGTAAAGGACCTATACAAAGAAAACTATAAAACAGTGTTAAAAGAAATAGAAGAAGACACAAAGAAATGGAAAGACATCCCCTGCTCATGGATTGGAAGAATAAACATTATTAAAATGGCCATCCTACCAAAAGCAATATACAGATTCAATGCTATTCCAATCAAAATTCAATGTCATTCTTCAAAGAAATAGAACAATTATTGATGAAATTCATATGGAATCACCAAAACCCCGAATAGCCAAAGCTCTACTGAAAAAAAGAAGGAAATGGAGGCATCACACTCCCAGACTTCAAACTATACTACAAAGCCATAATCATCAAAACTGCATGGTACTGGAACAAGAACAGACATACAGACCAATGGAATCGAATAGAAAATCCAGAAATAAACCCACATATTTATGGTCAACTAATCTTTGACAAAGGAGCAAAGACTATGCTTTGGAGCAAAGAGAGTTTGTTCAATAAATGGTGCCGGGAAAACTGGGTTGCTACAAGAAAAAGAATGAAGCTTGACCACTACCTCACACCATACACAAAAATCAACTCAAAATGTAGTAAAGAACTAGACATAAGACCTGAAACCATAAAATAGGTTTTATGGTTTTAAACCATAAAGTATGTTTTAAACCGTAAAATAGAAGGAAATATAGGCGAAACACTATGTGATTTGCATATCAAAGACATCTTTACAGACACATCACCCAAGCAGTGATAGTGAAGGCAAAGATCAACAGCTGGGACTACATCAAATTAAAGAGCTTCTGCACAGCAAAAGAGACATAACAAAAACAAAGAGAACCCCACAACTGGGAGAACATTTTTGCACACAACACTAATGATAAATGACTGATCACAAAAAATCTGCAAAGAGCTGATGAGACGCAGCAACAACAAAGAAAATAATCCAGTCAAAAATGGCAGAAGAGCTAAAAAGAAACTTCTCTGAAGAGGAAATGCAAATGGCCAAAAGACATATGAAAAAATGTTCAACATCACTTGTAATCAGGGAAATGCAAATCAAAACTACCATGAGATACCATCTTACACCAGTGAGAATGGCACATTTAAAAAAACTAGCAACAGCAAATGTTGGCAAGGTTGTGGAGAAAAAGGAACTCCTCTACACTGTTGGTGGGAGTGCAAACTGGTCCAACCACTATGTAGAGCTGTGTGGAGATTTCTGGACCTACTAAACATAGAGCTTCCATATGATCCAGCAATTCCACTCCTAGGTATTTACCCAAAGGACACAGAAACATCAATTCCAAAGAACACCTGCACCCCTATGTTTATAGCAGCACTATTTACAATAGCTGAGCTTTGGAAACAGCCCAAATGTCCAAAAAAAGATGACTGGATCAAGAAGATGTGGTACATATATACCATGGAATATTACTCAGCATTCAAATAGATAAACACATGCAATTTGCAGCAACATGGATGGCGCTGGAAGGGATCATGCTCAGCGAAATAAGCCACAAAGAAAAGAAAAAACCGGATGGTCTCACTCATAGCAGGAATCTAGAAAACTTAAATAAGGGACCAGGAAAATGAATAACTATAAGAAAGTGAAAATCAAAATCAACAAAAAATGATGAACCAGTGAACCTTTTGGGGGGGTGGCGGGAGGGGAGGGATGGGGTCAGAATGGGGGGGTTGCAATTTTATGGGGAATATAAAATAAAATTTATTATAAAAAAAGATAAAAAAACACATAAATGTCTAAATGCTTTATGATGGTGAAACCATTTTGTAATTTTTACTTTTTTTATTTAAATATTTTATTACATATAATTCTTACATCTTTTTTCATCTTTGCACAATGTATGCATTTTAATTTTGGTTATATCCCCCATACAATTGCACCCCCCCTATATTTGACTCTAGTCCTTCCTTTACCCTCCCCGCCCTCCCAAACTCCCCATAGTGTGTCTCTGGTTTATAGTTGCTTGTTGATTTTGATTTTTACTTTGTATTGATAAGTCTTTTTCCTGGTCTCTTATTTAGATTTTCTAAATCCCTGCTATGAATGAGACCATCTGGTATTTTTCTTTTTCTTTATGGCTTATTTAGCTGATCATGATCCCTTCCAGTGCCATCCATGTTGCTGCAATGCAAATTGCATGTGTTTATCTTTTTTGATTGCGGAGTAATATTCCATTGTGTATATGTACCACATCTTCTTGATCCAGTCATCTATTTTTGGACATTTGGGTTGCTTCCATAGCTTAGCTATTGTAAATAGTGCTGCTGTAAAATAGGGGTGCAGGTGCTTGTTGGAATTACTGTTTCTGTGTCCTTTAGGTAAATACCTAGGAGTGGAATTGCTGGATCATATGGAAACTCTATGTTTATTAGCTCAAAAAATATCCACACAACTCTCCTTAGTGGTCGGACCAGTTTGCACTCCCACCAGCAGTGCAGGCGAGTTCCTTTTTCTCCACATCCTTGCCAACATTTGTTGTTGCTAGTTTTTTAGTATGTGTCATTCTCACTGGTGTGAGATGGTATTTCATTGTAGTTTTGATTACAAGTGATGTTGAGCATTTTTTCATATGCCTGTTGGCCATTTACATTTCTTCTTCAGAGAAGTTTCTTTTTAGCTCTTCTGTTCATTTTTTGACTGCATTATTTTCTTTGGTTTTGTTGAGTCTCATCAGCTCTTTGTAGATTTCTGTGATCAGTTCTTTATCATTAGTGTTGTGTGCAAAAATGTTCTCCCAGTCAGTGGGGTTTTTCTTTGTTTTTGTTATTGTCTCTTTTGCTGTGCAGAAGCTCTTTAATTGGATGTAGTCCCATCTGTTTATCTTTGCCTTCACTATCACTGCTTTGAGTGATGTGTCTGTAAATATATCTTTGAGGTACATGTCATGTAGTGTTTCACCTGTATTTTCTTCTGTATTTTTATGGCTTCAGGTTTTATGTCTAGTTCTTTAATCCGTTTGAGTTGGTTTTGTGCATGGTGTGAGGTAGTGTTCAAGCTTCATTCTTTTGCATGTGGCAACCCAGTTTTCCCAGCACCATTTATTGAACAAATTTATTTGCTCCAGTGCATATTCTTTGCTCCTTTGTCAAAGATTAGTTGACCATAAATCTGTGGGTTTATTTCTGGATTTTCTGTTTGATTCTATTGCTCTGTGTGTCTGTTCTTGTTCCAATACCATTCAGTTTGGATGATTATGGCTTTGTAGTATAGTTTGATGCCTGAGAGTGTGATGCCTCAATTCCCCTTTTTTTTCCCAGAAGAGCTTTGGCTGTTTGGAGTTTTTGGTGATTCCATATGAATTTCATCAATAATTGTTCTATTTCTTTGAAGAATGTCATTGAAATTTTTACTGGAATAACATTGAATATCTATATTGCTTTTGGTAGCATGGCAATTTTGATGATGTTAATTCTTCCAATCCGTGAGCAGGGTATGTCTTTCCATTTATTTGTGTCTTCTTCTATTTCTTTTAACAGTGTTTTATAGTTTTCTTTGTATAGGTCTTTACCTCTTTTGTTAGATTTATTCCCAAGTATTTGATTTCTTTTGTTTTGATAAGAAAAGGAATTTTTTTTTTTTAATTTCTTCTTCAGATTCATTGTTTGTGTATAGGAAGGCTACTGATTTTTGCACGTTGGTTTTGAATCCTGCCACTTTACTAAAATGAATAATTAGTTGAGTTAGTTTTTCTGTGGAGTTTTTGGGGTTCTCTATGTATATTATACCAGCTGAAAATAGTGATAGTTTGACTTCTTCTTTTCTTATTTGGATTCCTTGTATGTCTTTCTCTTGTCTTATTGCTCTGGCTAGGACTTCAGGGTATTATATTGAAAGAGCAGTGGTGAGAGTGGACATCCTTGTCTTGTTCCAGATCTTAATGAAAATGCTTTCAGCTTTTCACCATTGAGAATGATACTGGCTGTTGACTTGCCATATATGGCCTGCATGATGTTGAGGTATATTCCTTGTATCCCATGAATTTCAAAGGTTTTTTTTTTTTTCATTAATTGTTGTTGTACTTTGTCTAAAGCTTTCTCAGCATCTAGTGATATTATCTTATGGTTTTTATATTTCTTTTTGTTGATGTGTTGGATGAATTTGATTGATTTTTGGATGATAAACCATCCTTGTGTCCCTGGAATGAATCCTACTTGGTTGTGGTGAATTATCTTGTGGATATTTTGTTGTATTCTGATAGCTAAAATTATATTGAGGATTTTTGCATCTGTGTTCATTAGAGAGATTGGCCTGTAGTTTTCTTTTTTTGTGTTGTCGTCGTTCGGTTTTGGTATTAGAGTAATGTTGGCATCATAGAATGTGTTTGATATTATCCCTTCCTTCTCAATTTTTTGGAAGAGTTTGTGAAGGATAGGCACTAATGTGTCTCTGAATGTTTGGTAGAATTCATTTGTAAATCCAACAGTTCCTGGGCTTTTGTTTTTGGGGAGGTTTTTGATTACCATTTCAATTTTGCTGCATGCAATTGGTCTGTTTAGGTGTTCTATTTCTTCTTTATCTAGTTTTGGGAGATTGTAGAGTTGTAGGAATTTGTCCATCTCCTCTAGATTGTTGAACTTGTTTCCATGTAACTGTTCATAGTAGATACTGATTATTCTTTTGATTTCTGCTGTGTCCATTGCGATTTCTCCTCTTTCATTTATGATTCTCTTTATTTGTGCTTTCTCCCTTTTTTCTTTTGTGAGCCTGGCTAGGGGTTTGTCTATTTTATTGATTTTTTCCGAAGAACAAGCTCTTGGTTCCATTGATATTTTGGATTTTATTTTAGTTTCAATTTAATTTATTTCTGTTTTGGTATTTATTATTTCCTTTTTTCTACTGGTTTTAGTTTTTTTTTTTTTTTTTTGTTATTGTTGTTGTTCTGTTGTTCTTTTTCTAGATCTTTGCACTTCGAGATTAGGTTGTTTCTTTTAGTTCTTTCTTGTTTCTTGATGGGAGCCTCTATTGCTATGTATTTTCCTCTTATTACTGCTTTTGCTGCATCCTATACATTTAGGAAAATGGTGTCCTCCTTGTCATTCAATTCAAATATATTTTTTTTTAATTTCTTCTTTGATCGCCTCATTAGTCCAGTGGTCTTCCAATAGTGTGGTTTTCAATCTCCACGAGGTAAGAGAGTTCCTTGCCTTCTTTTTATGGTTTATTTCTAGTTTGATGCCTTCATGGTCAGAAAAGATGGTTGGTATGATTTTGATCTGGTGTATCTGTTGATGTTTGTCTTGTGTCCCAGTATGTGATCGATCCTGGAGAATGATCCATGTGCGCTTAAGAAAAATGTTAACTCCTTTTTTTGGGGGGTTTAGTGTTCTATAGATTTGTGTTAAGCCCAAGTTCTCTAGATCCTTATTTAGAACTTTACTGTGTTTACTTATTTTTTATCTTGTTAAATATCCATTGTTGATAGTGGTGTGTTGAAATCTCCCACTACGTATGTGTTTTCTGTGATGTCTGTTTTTGGAGATGACAATAGTTGTCTGATATATTTTGGTGCTCCTTCATTTGGTGAATATATGTTAATGAGTGTTATTTCTTTCTTGAAGTATTGTCCCTTGATCGTAATGTAGTGACCGTCGGGTCTCTTTTTATCTGTTTGAGTTTGAAATCTCTTTCATCTGATATAAGTATAGCTGTTCCTTCTTTCTTTTTTGGTTCATTTGATTGTAGGATTGTTTTCCATCATTTAACTTTGAATTTATTTTTATCTTTTGTAGCTAATTGTCTTTCCTGGAAACAGCAAAAGGTTGGGTTTTGTTTCTTAATCCAGCCTGCAACTCTGTGTCTTTTTATTGAAGATTTCAGTCCATTTATATTTAGAGTTAATATTGATATGTTAGCATCTGCATTTGCCATTGTGTTAGTCTTTCCTTTGATTTTATTTATTTATTCTTTTAATAACTTTTTGTTGTTGTTGTTGACCTTCTTTCGTTGTTACTCATCCCTCTGAGGTTCTGGCTTTAGGACTCCTTGTAGTATTTTTTGGAGTGGGGGTTTAGTCGTAATGAAATTCCAGAGTTTCTATTTGTTTGGGAAGGTCCTTATTCTTTCTTCATAGAGGAAGGAGAGCTTTGTGGGATAGAGTATTCTTGGTTGACATCTGTTTTCTTGGAGTCTGCTGACTATGTCTCTCCACTCTCTCCTTGCCCATAGTGTTTCTTCGGAGAAGTCTGATGTCAGCCTGATTGGTTTTCCTTTGAATGTTATCTGTTTCTTCCCTCTTGTCAGCTTCATTATTTTTATTTGTACTGGATTCTTGGGAGCTTTACTATTACATGTCTTGCTGTATTTTTCCTTCCATCGTGGAAGTTTGGTGTTCTTCTTGTTTCTTGTATATCAATTTTCAGCTCCTTCACGTTTGGGAAGTTCTCTACAATTATCTCCTTGAATATTTTCTCTGTTCCTACATCTCTCTCCTCTCCTTGTGGTATTCTATAACTCTTATATTTCCTTTCCTCGTGGAGTCAGATAGTTCCCGAAGTCTTTCTTCTGTCTTTTTCCTTCTTACTTCTCTTTCCTTTTCATTTTATTTCTGTGTCTTCAAGTGTTCTTATTTGTTCTTCCACTTCATCTATTCTGATTTCATTGCTTTTCCCAGTGTTCTTTAGTGCCTCCATTAATTCTTTGATCTCTTGCATTTCTTTTACTTCCCTCTTTAGGGACTCAATTTCATTCTTCTGATCATTGATTATTTTCCCTTATCATTGTTTTCCTTTATGACTGCTGCCAGTTTTTTAATCATGGCAATTTTAAATTCTCTTTTTGGAAGGCTCAGAAGTTCTTCCAAGTTACTGTCGTTGTAATCTGGGGTGCACTTTTATTTTTTGTTGTGCACTTTTTTCCTGAGGAGTTGCTAGGTTGTGTGTGGTTGTTCTACTCCCTACTGTCTGTTTTCTAATTTGCTGTATGCATTGGGACACTGTGTTGCTGGGACTGGCTGGCATCTTGGGTGAACTTCTCTGCCCCCTTCTGGCTCCTCTGGGAGCCATCTGTTGGTTTCAAACAGTCTTTACTGAAGAAAGGTCCCTGTTCTAAAATGCCAATGTGGGTACACGCTCCCCTGCACACCTGTTCTGCCCTGGCATTGGGTTCCGCTCCCCCTCTGGGCTGGTACTGCGGGCCAGAAGGGGCCTGCCATGGGCAAATTTCCCAGCTCACCTCTCGCTCCACGTGGAGCCTTTTGTTGGTTTTATGCAGTCTTTACTGAAGAAAGGACCCTGTTCTAAAATGGCAATGTGGGACGCACTCCCTGCGTGCCTGGTCTTTGTTTTTCTTTATGACTTTGCCAGTTTTTTAATCTTGGCAATTTTAAATTCTCTTTCTGGAAGGCTCAGAAATTCTTCCAGGTCTCTGTCATTGCAATCTGGTGGGTGGTTTTCTTTTTGTGGTGCGCCATTCTCCTGAGGACTTGCTGGGTTGCATGTAGTTTTTCTTCTCCCTGCTGCCTGTCTTCTAATTTGCTGTATGTTTTGGGACACTGTGTCACCGGTACTGGCCTCCATCTTTTTGGTGTGCTCTTTGTGGGCTTTCAGAAACTGGCAATCCAAACAAGTCAAATACTGTTATGCCAGAAGTCTAGTGAGGCAGTGGTACTTTGAGTATGTTAGTGGTCGCTGTCACAGAATATTTCTTCCTTCTGTGTTTAATTACAAAGTTGTGTCTTGAAGTCCTACAACCTTCCCTAGAGCAGCTGGATTGCACTCTGGGTTCCAAAAAATACTGGATCCCTCTCTGGATCCCTCCTGCCAGGTGGAACAGGCTTGTGGGGTGCCTTCATCACCTCTGACTGCACAGGGAACCTTCCCCCTCTGGCTTCATAGGGAACCTTCTGCCATTTTCAAGCAGTCTTTATTGAAGAAAGGTCCCTGTTCTAAGATGGTGATGTGGAGACACACTCCCCTGCGTGCCCAGTCTGCCCTGGCCATGGTTGCCCACTCCCCCTTTGGCCTTGGACTACTGACCAGAAGGGGCCTGGTGTGGGTCAATTTCCCAGCTCACCTCTGGCTCCGCCAGGAGCCTTCCACAGGTTTCAAACAGTCCTTTTTGAATAAAGTTCCCTGTTCTAAAATGGTGATGTGGGGATGCACTCCCCTGCATGCCTGGTCTGCCCTGGCCATGGGTTCCTGCTCCCCCTTTGGGCTTGGACTGCTGGCCAGAAGGTCCTGTTGTGGCTCACCCTTTCCAGCTCACCTCTGGCTCCTTCTGGAGCTTTCTGCTGATTTCAAGCAGTTTTTTTTTTATTATTATTGAAGAAAGATCCTTGTTCTAAAATGGCAATGTGGATACACAATCCCCTGCACACCCAGTCTTGCTCCAAGCCTAATTTCCCTCTTTCCCCCCATTTGCGTGGCCCACCCTCTCAGTGCCTAAGGGTGCTTTTGTGATCCAGGTTTCCAACTATAGAATGTTGCTGATTTTTTTTCTGGTCGCTAGGTGGCACCAGAGATCTTTCCTAGTGTCCTTTGGGAACTGGTTTTAACCCCCTGGGTAAGGGGGAACAGAGTGGGAGTGGCATGGAAAGCCTCAACCTCATGAGGGTGCTGTGTCTGCCATTTGCCCCACTGTCGTGGTGATCCCATGGCCCAAATTTCGTGCCCCAGGTCTCAGTTCCCAAGGCCCTCAGGTCCAGGACACAGGTTGCAGCCCAGTTTAGTGTCCATGGAAATGGAGCCTTTTGTGCCCTCCTCCCTTGCCCAGGCACCTGGTTTCTGATTACTCAGTGAGGGACATTCACCTCAATGAGGGCTCCCATGAATCTCCTCGCAAGCCTAGGTCGCAGGCGTGGGTACCCGGGCAGCCCCTATCTGTGTATGCTTTTCAAGAACCCAGCTTTTCTGCACTAGATTACCAGCTGGCCTGGGGCTGTTATAGGTCTCCTGGGAGTCTTTATTTTCTCCAATGGTGGCTGGAGCTGTTGGCTCACCTCCAGGCGAATCCTGCACGGTTCTCCACAGTTCCAGTTCACAGGGTGTGGTGGCTGAAATAGTTCCTTTCCACTCACAGTCCCGCTTGATGCGTAGTTTGTTCTTGTTTTTTTTTTTTTTTTTTCTTTTTCCTGCTATCTGTTAGTTTGTTCTTGTTGGTTGTTTTTATGCCCCTCCTTTCTGTTGGTCAAAGAGTGCCAACTTTGTGAGTGGGGGAGAGTAGCAGGTTTCTGAGCTTTCCTCCCTTCTAGTCCTCTTTCATGGCAACTTCCTTCTTTGGGCAGTTTGTCAGAGTCACCCGTTTATCTTCCGTGTCCCGGGTTTCGCAGCAACCTGCCACATTTCCTATTAACTTATTTTTTTTCTTTTTAAAGATTCATTTATTTATTTTTTTAATATTTATTTATTTATTTATTTATGCAAGCATTGGGTACAGTCAGAAGCATGTGAGGATGAGATAATTCACCAGAGCCAGAGCGGGGAGCAGAGAAGGCAGAAGGACCAAAGTACACTGCTGAGGGGAGCGATGGGCGTGGCAGGAGAGGTCTGTACGCCATGTGGGACTCTCACCCAGCGGCTGGCCAGGGAGTGAACCAGTGCTGCAGATGCTGCAGGCAGCTTTGCAACCCAGTGCTCAAACGCTGCACCACTGGGGAGGCCCCCTATTAACTTTTTTTAATGGGAGGTCTTACTCGCAGCATTTCCTTGCCACCATGTTGATCCCCTTTTTCGATTTTGTAATTTTTAAATGTTGTTGTGAATGTCAATCTAAGTTAAAAATTTTTAATAGTAAGCTTAATGAGGAAAACCTTCAGAAAAACCTTACCTGTAAGTATATTTCAGCCACCTGAGATTCTTTTCCTTATATTAGTTTCTAGTATTTGAACTTATTAAATGAAAAGGACTATATTTAACTGTTTCCACTGATAACAAATTTACTCTGTGTATTATGAGTAATACACTGTATTGCTATTGTATTATGTATTTTTTAAATTTTGTATGTTCTAAATACTATATTACATATATTGATGTTACAGAAAAAGGAGTTTATTTGGAAACAATAATAAGTCCTGGAGGAGGCTTCCACATCCATCAGTTATTCTAGAAAATGACATAATGTCCTGTGACAGGCATAAGGAATGTTGGATTCTACAATTTGTTGATTTACAGATTCATAAACATTTGCATTCTCATCTTATAGCTATTTAAATTTGTTTCTGAATAGTAATGTTCAAATTTCCCCGTTTGGATCTAGATCTTTATCTGAAACCATCAAGTATTTGACTTCATTAAATGTTTTATTATTGCGGCAAGTTACAATTGAAAAGTATAGAAATGAACAATAAGTATATGGAAACTATTCTAAGTCTGTTTTTTTTTTTTTTTCAATGATGCTACCAAAAACCAAAACTGAAAAAGTTAAGATCAAAAGACCAAAATCATTTGGTACAATTTACCATAACCCACTCAATTGTCTCTGAATTGTGGGCATTCAATTTCTGCTTTGCAAGAGAGAAATGTCTCTTTGGACCACAAGAACCTGGCTGCTCTTGGTTCCTCACAGAAATGAGTTAAGATAATTTTCTTCAGTTAACGAAGTCAACTTTTTCCCCATGAAATTTTAGAATGGGACGTTACTAATGGAACATTAATGTTGTTAATGGAACATGAACAATAGTTGAAGTAATATTACAGTTTAGCATCCAACAAGTTTTGAACATAAACGTCATTTGAATTTTAACACTAAAAGAATTTAGGAAGATTGCTTTCATAACATTAAAAAAAACAACTGAGCTGCTCTGAAAGAATAGCTATAATAAGTATAAATATTGGTCGTTTTGCGCATGGTTAGTATTCAGGTCCTAGTGAGCCTAAAATTGACTGTGGTCAGAAAAAAAAATAAAAACAAAGGACTGCAAAAATATATATATATACACACACACACACACACACACACGTATATATACACACACACAATAAAAGACACCCACCTGAATGGAAGGGAAGTTTGGGGGCTGACACAAAAGATGTATGGAAATATCTCAAAGAAAAGAAAACCCAGTCAAAAAACGGGCAAAAAAAATAGGCTATTCTCCAAAGAAGACAGGCTCTTCACAAGGGAAATGTAAAACAAATCCACAGTGAGATGCTGCCTCACACCAAAAACATCAAAAAAAGTCTATAGTTAAAAACATCAGGGGCCTCCCTGGTGGCTCAGCGGTTGAGTGCTGGGTTGCGAAGCTGCCCGCGGCCTCTGCTGCGCCGGTTTGATCCCCGGCTGCTCCCCGGCCACCGGAGGAGGGTCCCACATTGTGCGCAGACCTCTCCTGCTGCCCGCTGCTCCCCTCAGCAGTGTACTTCGGTCCTTCTGCCTGCTCTGCTCCCCGCTCTGGCTCTGGTGAATTCTCTCACCCTCCCACACTTCTGACTGTACCCAGTGCATGTATAAACAAAACAAACAAATTAAATAAATAAATAAAACATGCCTCTATTAAAAAAAAAATCAGAAAAAAATGCTGGTGAAGACATGGAGATAAGAAATCCTACCATTGGCCTCCCTGGTGGCGCAGACGGTTGAGCTCAGTGCTGTGAAGCTGTCCGCAGCCTCTTAGCACTGGTTCCATCCAGGTGGGCTGGTGAGGGTCCCACATGGTGCAGCAGACCTCTCCTGTCTCGCCCGCTGCTCCCCTCAGCAGTGTATTTTGTCAGTCTGCCTGTTCTGTTCCCTGCTCTCTCTGGTGAAACCTCTCACCCTCTGGCATATCTGGCCTGTACCCCCTGTACTTGAAATAAAGTGTTTGAACACTATGGAGCTTTGTTGTCCAGTCCCATGCCTATCCAGCTATTGGGTAAGTGTTTCTCACTAAGACAGTAGCTCTTGCGGTTATACTTTCAGTAGGTAGCAAGGCTTCATATACTGGAGCTAGCTGTTTTTCAATTAAGGAATACCCACATTCTGCCTGAGCTGCACCCAGAATCCTTCCTGAGTCACCTGACATATTCCACTTCAGGAGAACTTAGTCTGCCCAGCATAGAATCCTCAACAGACATACAGTTTCAAGGACCTGTTCCCCTAAGGTTTCACTCACTTTCTGGTTGCTGGTAGTTTGGGGTGTGGGTACACCAGAGTAGATGGCCTGAGGCACATGAATTTGCAGTCCCTTTTTTATTTTATGTATTTCTTATATATATATTTTTTTTTCATTTTTGTAGTCCCCATACAGTTCCAACCACCCTTGTTTTGATCCTACTCCCTTCTCCCCCCACCCTGTAGTGTGTCCCTGGTTTATAGTTGTTTATTTTGATTTTTACTTTATTATACTCTTTTACCTGGTACCTCATTTAGGTTTTCTAAATTCCTGCTATGAGCACTTCTGGCAAAGGTGATTAAAAAAAGTCTTTTTCAGGCCATCCCAGTGGACTGTGGGTTGAGTGCCACATTGTGAAGTTGTCTGCAGCCTCTGTGGTGTTGGTTCCATTCCTGGCTGACCAGGGAGTTTCCCACATGGCTTCACAGAGATCTCCTGACTTGCCCACTGCTCCCTTCAGCAGTATACTTTAATCCTACTGCCTGTTCTCCTCCCTGTTCTGTCTCTGATGAATTCTCTCACCCTCCCATGCCTCTGGCCTCTACCCCACTGCTTGTATAAATAAATACAATCTTTTTTTTTTAAAAATGGCATTTCCCATGGCAATGAAAATAATGAAGAGGCCTCCTCAGTGGTGCAGTGGCCTAAGTGCAGTGTTCTGAAGCTGCCCTCAGTCTCTCCAGCATGGGTTCAATTCTTGGCCTGCCAGGGAGATCCCCACATGGTGCTGCAGACCTCTCCTGTGTTGCCTGCAGCTCCCCTAAGCAGTGTTTTTGGTCTGTCTGCCTGTTCTGCTGCCCTCTCATCTCTGGTGAATCACTTACCTCCCACAATTCTGTCCTATTCACCTGTTCTTGTGTAAGCAAATAAACAAAATAAGCAAATAAATAAGAAAATAATGAAGTGGTGAAACAATTCCACATTTTTTTTACCTTTTCTAATTTTCCTAGCAACTTTCAGCGCCATTAAAAATAATGATATTGGGCCTCCCCAGTGGCACAGCGGTTGAGCGCTGGGTTGTGAAATTGCCCGCAGCCTCTGCAGCGCCGGTTCGATCCCCGGCTGCACCCCGGCCACCAGAGGAGGGTCCCACATGGCACACATGGCGCGCAGACCACTCCTGCTGCCCGCTGCTCCCCTCAGCAGTGTACTTCGGTCCTTCTACCTGCTCTGCTTCCTGCTCTGGCTCTGGTGAATTCTCTCACCCTCCCGCGCTTCGGACTGTACCCAGTGCTTGTATAAATAAATAAAAACAAATAAATCTTTAAAAAATATAATAATGGTCTTATTTGTGAGCAAACACCTGGTCATCGACCAAATTCCTAAGTCTAATGTTTCTCTGACATTGCACTGATCTTTCTCAGTTGCTAACCCAGTCCTGACCCATTTAAATATGGTCTAGCAATGTGAACATGAAACATGTCTTTACATTTGGGTAGAAAGTAAGTGCCAATGCAGCTCCCTGAAAATACAGTAGTGCTTGATTAATTCATAAAGTAGAGTAATTCACACACTACTTTTCTGCAATGCACCTAGTGCTTACCTCTGAGGTGCAAGGCCTAAAGCTTAGAGGATGTGAAAATAACTTTTGTGGTGGTTTCTTAAAAGTGCAATTGATCCATTCCTATCAGGATCCTTGTTTTAGATGTGAAGAGCTGAATTCCAAATCACCTTCTCCTAGATAGAAGCAGATACAGAGATAACATGTTATTTTGATTCAAGACACAACACAAAGGGATGATAAATTGTGTGTCTGTTAGATTTCCCATAGCTGCTAACTAAAGGGATCTCTGTTAAGGTCAGTTACACTGTTAAGAGGCTGAATTATTTCTGGAAACACTGTAGTGTTCTGGGATCCCCAGGATGCCAATTTACATGAAGTGGGAAGTTTTCACATATGACTGGAGCCAATCCCAGAGATCCATGAAAGAAATGTGGGGGGAATCCACATTACGATGAAAACAATTCCACTGGCAGCAAATGGGAACTAATGAGTCTCTTCATGAAGCTGGGGTGTCTATCATATTGGGGGGGGTCATCCCATGTGTCAGGCACCCATCCACCTGTAGGGAGGAGGGGCACTTCTCAGTGTAAGAGTTCTCTCTGGCACATATGAAATCTTAGAGTTTTCAGGATAACAGATATGTTGCCCTCACCATCTCAAATCTGTCAGGTAACTTGATTTATAACACTCCTCAGGGCCAGCTCATCAGGGCCCATTTGTGTTCATTTAGGCAGAGACTCTGCATAGCCAGCACTTTATTAATTCCTGGCCTTTCACATGCCTGTTTGTCAATGTCTTCTTGGGTGCAGAGGACACTCCTGGCTGTAGACAATATTGGTAACTCTGGCTGCTGTCATAGCCATCCTCAGAAAGGTAGGGGAAGTGAAGGGAAATGGGGATGGTGTGTCCAGGGTCGTCCTATGACAGCAACTTGCAGCTATGAGTCGTAAGTGACTCTCACTTAAAAATGTGTGTATAGCCTAGAAAAAGCTTACATCCAAAACCTTGAACAATTTTTTAAAGGCTTCAATTTCTCTTTAAGAGATTGTATTACCCACAGGAAAATATCCAGTGAATTCCAGCATTTTTTTTTCCAAAGTTTTAGCTGTGAGAAGAAAATGGAGTTTGGGTCATCTCAGTTTGTGATTCATGCTCTCTGGCTCCAACCACAACAAAACAGTCTGTCCTGGAAGGACTACAATACATGCCAAATGCATGTTCTACTTTGCAAGACTCTTGAAGTACTCAGTCCCATAAGCAAATCAAATCGAACAATTACTCAAACTGATCAAATAAATATACCTACAAAGAGAAGATCTATGTATTGTGAAAACAAAGGAAGTTCTATATATAAGGCCCATGTGGTTAAGCTAAGAAAGAAATTTTCTGTTAATGCAAAATATACAGTAGCATGGAGATCAAGGAAAAATCTGCATCTTAGAGACACTGTGACATATAGACTACATGTTATAATATATAAGGTACCATATTGTAACTGATATTTTTACAGTAATCCTAGAGTCAAAAATGAATTTATCTTAAGCAAAATCCTAGTCCTGGCTCAGTCCTGGACCCTACTTCTCCTGCCGTTGTCACAAAATCAATCATGCTTGTTCACTATTGCAAATTAATAGCAAGAGAGCCGCTCACTCAACAGCAGTCTTGCATTGCAAGCCTGCTCCCTGACTCATTTCTCAAACATGCCCTGGGAGTCTGCTGACATGCACCGACCACCAAAGGAGAAAAAAAGAAGATAGCTCATGGATGGCTAAGCAGGTGTGCTGCAGGGGGCCTTGTTGCCCCAGCCAGATAAGACACTGGCAAGCAGCTAAGCCACAGGGCGTCACACCATGGGGCTGAAGGTAAAGGGTCTCACACCATGGGGCTGAAGATTCCTTGTACCTCACACCATGGGGCTTAAGATCTAACATCCCTTTATTTTTTGTTCTTGGTCATAAAAAGAAAAAAATTCTCAGAAAGTATATTAGGCAATAAATTATATGTATCAGTATACTGCAAATAAGTGGTGTGGAAAATTATCTGTTTAGAAATTAGTTATTAAACAATTTGGCCCACTTTACAATGGGAGACAATTTATTGTACATGCCTGGCAAGCAATCCAGTGCAACAATTATAGTAAATCCTTCTTTTGCTTTTTTAGAAGATTCCTTTTTTTTTTTTTTTTAAGAATGTTCTTAGGAAAGATTTTAAATGAAGTTAACATGTTAAGTTTCTAGGTAGAAAAAGTTCTGATAGCTGAGTAGCAGCTGGTCTCCGGCTGAAGGCCATATGAATAGAATAATTGTTTGATGTTTAGGCTTTTGTTGATCAGGATGTACTGGTGGCTATCAACTGTCTTAGGTAATTGTCTAGCTGAAATAATAAGTTAGTGTTAGGTTTGTTTTTTTATCTATTAACCTTGAAGTCTACTGTCTAGCTGAGACAATTAGGAGCTGGTAGTCCATGTTATAGAATACTCTGATTGTCTCTGCTTTACACATGATAATGCATTTTTTTCCTGATTACTAAAAATGAATAAATAAAGACCTGCTGAGTTTCTCGGCAGAATGTACTTGTACCCCATCCAGTATCAGTGTCTCCTTAATCCACTTCCTTTCATCCCCTTATAGGTCGCCTAGGCCATCTCATCCTTTCAGGAACCCCTGACAAGACATTATGCCGGATGTTGGTCCCCGGCACAGGTTCACGAGTGCTCCTGTTTTCTGCTGAATGTATTTATTATAGCAGCCTCAGCCCAGAACACACAGGCCAAGAGAAATATATTCCCACAAGGACATATGTCCATCTGTGGAGAGCCTCGGCTTTTCCCCATCACATACCTGAAGATCCAGGGTTTTACTCAGTTCTGCCATGAATTCCTACTCAAGGCACTGTGTTTGAAGGGTAACCCCCATCACTCACCTTAATGATTTACTCAGACCCTGGCATAGAAATAAATATTTTGAGACAGTTTCTAACACAGTTTGGGGAAAACTGATTAATGTATAGGTATTTTCTGACCATGTTCTACCCAACAGTTCATGATCCCGGCTTGAAAATCTTCCATGAATCCACCCCCATACCAGTTTCCTTCCTTGCTCCCCAGGGCATTCTGGATGCCACCAATTTGAAACAAAGAAACATTGCAATACCAATATTAACATTTTTTTTTTAGCTTTCTGCATTGCAATAATGTCATAACAGAGAGAGAAAAGTTACAGAGAAGGAAAGGCAGATGATTGAAAGCTTGACACTGCTGCTCTCTGCTGACAGCATTAAAATATTAGCATGATTCCTTCTGCAAACCTGGCCACTGACAGGAGATATGATTCAAGTCTATAAATTTATGAAATTGGGGGGATGAACAATGATGATCACTGACTTGTACACCAAATCACACTTTACCATGATGACAATCCTCTCCTTGCGTCTTGAAAGACGGAAATTTAGGGCAAGCAGAGAAAGGGTCAGTCAATAAAAGAGCAGGTGGCTATGGCTGGATCTGAAGAAATGTCACCTACAAAAGCAAAGGTCGGCTCCCAATGTAAATGACTTCGAATGAGTACTAGGAAAACCCATTAGGGAGCTAAAATGATGCCCTAAAATATTAAAAAAAAAAAAAAACACAAAACTGCCAAAAAGTAATGGCTCCCCAGGTGAGTATCTCTAACTCTGGGATTTTTCTAACAACCTGCTGGCCCAGCCTTGTACATCATCCTTGCATCACCTTCTCGGTTAGCTGCAAAGTGTCATAACTGCTAAGAATTATTTTGTATTGGCCAAAGTGCTGTTTTATGGAACTGCCTGTGGAGAGCAGCCCATCATATATTCTGACAGCCAACCAGCCATTCTAGTGAGACAGGCTCCAGCCACACACTGAATTCCTTAAATTGCCTCAATTTTCAAATGTCTTCCTGCAAGGAAATAGACCTACTCATGCAAGGATACAAACCACAAGAAGTTGGTGATTAATTCCTGGCTGCTTGTAGATTAAATAGAGGTATTTTGCCAACATCTAGTTATGTGAACTTATTTTCTGGAAGGCTGGAGAATAAGACAAGTCAAAAGACTTGTAGTCATTGTGCTTTTCCTAAGAACACAAGAATTTTCAAATGATGCTAACCACGCTCAACTGATTATAAGTTAATGTATATCATGGGTGAACCTTACACAATGCAATTTCCCAGAAGAGTGGTGAACGTTTGTCTAGAAGTTCCTCACCTCATGCTGGCAGGAGTAATAAAAACGGCTGCTGGTCTCCAGAACTTTGAAAGATGGGTCTTGATTTAAACCCTAGAGTTTTGATCATGACTGAATCTCTGTTTACTAACAAAGCTGTTTGTTAAAGGTAGATTCACTATTTGGGTTCATAAGACTGAACATTCTTGGTGAAGTTTAAAAAAAAAAAAAAAAGATAGAGGGCCTCCCTGATGGCACACAAGTTTGAGTGCAGCTCTGTGAAGTTGTCTGCAGCCTCTACAGTGCCAGTTCGATCTCCACCAGCCTCAGAGCAACCCACATGGGACAGCAGACCTCTCCTGTCTTGCCTGCTGCTCCCTTCCACTTGTGTTTCCTCAGTCTGCCTGTTCTGTTCCCGACTCTGTCTCTGGTGAATCCACTCACCCTCCCGCATATCTGGCATGTACCCTGGTTCTTGTATAAACAAAATAAATCTTAAAAAAAAAAGGAAGAAGGGCCTCCCCTGGTGGCCCAATGGTTGAGCGCTAGGCTGCAGAGCCTCTGCAGCCTCTGCAGCTCCAGTTCGATCCCTGGCCACCGAGAGGGCCCACAAGGTGCGGCAGACCTCTCCTGCTGCGCCCACTGCTCCACTCAGCAGTGTATTTTGTCGGTCTGCCTGTTCTTTTTCCCACTCTGGCTCTGGTGAATTCTCTCATGCTCCTGCGCTTCTGACTGTACCCAGTACTTGCATAAATAAATAAATAAATACATCTTTTTTTTTTTTTAAAGGAAGAGAAAACCAACACTGCCCAGCTGCAGCTAAATGGCTGAGAGGTGAGCTTCTGGGGTCTTTGCAGACCATCTTCTGTGTGGCATATTCTCAAATGGCCACAGATTGAGAGCTGACCACTGCCACTTTCTTGAGCCAGCACATACATTTTCTATGCATGCAGAAATGGGGTCTTTCTTATGATTTACTGTTAAATTTTTGGCAAATACCCATTCTCAATAATGATGGTTGAGAGACATGAGCTCTACTGCCCTAATGGGTGATAACATTTTTTTTTTTTAGCACCTCTGCAGGGTTAAATGCACAAATGTAGAGCAAAGTATATGCAATCAATCTTTGGTCATCTGAAAAATCCAAACCCATCCTGACTTCCCTTCCAGATGACACATCCTGTCCTGTGTGCCCTATCACTTCCTGGTCCCATTTCTATTTCTGTGGCATCTGCTGTACTTGACCTCCCTTTTCTTTTGCTATTTCCTTCTCCCCTTCTCTGGCTACTTCTCCTCCCGAAGTCCATACTCACATCCCCCCGATGCTCCAATGTTTTCTGAAGAGTACCCTTGAGATGATGAGTGAGGTGGGAAATCAGCTTTGACATCCCTGCAGGATCTGATATTAAGTATTGGCACCACCTGGCGTGAAGCCACTCTTCATTCAGCTGAGAGCAGTTCTGGAAGAGACTCTCAGCTGATCTCAGCTGGGTTTCCACAGCTTATACCACCCTGATCTGCCCTAAAGAACTGTGTTTGCCACTGTAAGGGTAAATCAAACTATCATCTGCAATCTTGGAGATCAAGTTCCATTAGAGAGGAGATGTGTATCTGCCTCCCTGTCAGATGTATGTGGTGCCACTTTTAATTTAATTTTAGAGCTTCCCATAGCAAGAAATAAGATTACTGTCAGGAACTTAAACTGAAGAACTTCATTTCAGATTATTGTTGATAACATCTTTCGCATAAAGATAGTTATTTAGGCATATTGAATCAATAATCTCAGGGAAGTAATATTTTCTCTTTTGAGGGCATTAAGGATATATGTTTCAGATGGAGTTACAATCTTAGAAATCCAAGAAAATTATAGTAGTTCCTCATAAAGTTAAATTGCTTCTTAATTCAGAAATTCTGCTTTTATTTATTTTATTTTTTTGGGCAGTACAGATATTTTATTTTTTATTTTTTAAATAAATTTTAGTTTTATATTCCCCATACAAATGCAATCCCCTTATTTTGACCCCAATCCCTCCCCTCCCTAACCCCTACCCCCCATAGAGTGTCTCTTGTTCATAGTTGTTTGTTGATTTTGATATTTTCTTTCTTATAGTTATTCTTTTACAAGGTCCCTTATTTAAGTTTTCTAGATTCCTGCTATGAGTGAGACCATCCGGTATTTTTATTTTTCTTTCTGGCTTATTTTGCTGAGCATGATCCCTTCCAGAGCCAAAGTAATTGTAAACAAGGACTCAGATTCTATACATCAATGTTCCTAAGCAGTATTATTCACAATAGCCAAAATATATGTTTGTGTGTGTGTGCACACGTGTGTGTGTGTGGGAGAGAGAGAGAGAGAGAGAGAGAGAGAGAGAGAGAGAGAGAGAGAGAGATTATTCTAGCTTAAGAAGGAATAAAATTATGGTACATACTGCAATATGGATAAACCACTAATACATAATGCTAAGTGAAAGGAACCAGACACAAAAGGAGAAATACATGATTCTACTTACATGAGACCTTAACATAGGCAAATTTTTAGACAGAGGACATAGAATATAAGTTTCTAGGGTCTTAGGGGATGGATGTGCTTTGGGAGTAAGCATTTTTTTGGTAGAGTTTTATGTCTGGGCCATGTTACACAAAAATATGAATGTTTTTAATGTCACGAAATCAGGCATTCTAGTATGGTTAAAGCATAAATTTTATTTAGGTATTTTTTTAAAAGTCACACATCTATAGTTTATACACCTCCAACTTTACTGTCATGATTATATAAGTTTGACTGAAGGTTACTGAGTTTTAAGACAAAAGTTCTTGAGGATTTATTGAACACTTATTGTATGCCAGCAACAGTGATTAATTCTTCATATAGAGTAACTCACTTAATCTCCATGATTTCATGAAGTATTACATTTAACTTCAATATACAAGGAATCAAATCTCAGAGATTAAATACATTTCATGTTTAATTCTCATAATTTACCACAGAAGCATTAACACACATGCATTTCCTCAGGTAGACATTTTCCTGAGGAATATTGTTGCCTGCCAGCCTCAGCAAAGATGAAACAAACAGAGAAGGGGTAAATGATTTTCCCTGAAGTGTGGAGTTTGGTTTGTTGCAGTAATGATATCTGAATTAAAGTTTAACTTTTCCACAGGGTCTTCATCTAGTCTGAATGGAATTTAAGTAAATTTTGTCCTATTTCTTTGAAAGAATGCCATTGAAGTTTTGTTAGAAATTGTTTGCCCTCGGACCATCCTGGTGTTGCAGTGGTTGAGCCCTGGCTTGTGAAGCTGCCTGTAGCCTTTGCAGCACTGTATAGATCCCCAGCCACCAGCAAAGGTCCCACATGGTGTGCAGACCTCTCATGCTACCCACTGCTCCCCTCAGCAGTGTATTTCATCAGTCTGCCTGTTCTGTTCCCCACTCTGGCTCTTGTGAATTCTCTTACCCTCCTGAGCTTCTGACTACATCTGGTGCTTCTATAAATAAATAAATACACAAATCTTAAAAAAAAAGAAATTGCTTGCCCTTTGTATCACTTTGTGTGGAGTTTGTGTAAATCAGGCACTAGTTCATTTCTGAATGTTTGGTAGAATTCATTTGTAAACCCTTCTAATACTGGACTTTGTTTTGGAGGAGGGTTTTGATTACTGCTTCAATTTCAGTGCTTGTGATTGGTCTGTTTATGTGTTCTATTTCTTCTTTTTCTGGGCTTGGATGATTGTAAAGTTGTAGGAATTTGTCCATCTCTTATAGATAGTTGAATTTATTTGTATATAACTTATTATAGTGGTCTCTATTATTCTTTTGAATTCTAATGTATCTGTTGTGATGTCCCCTGTTTCACTTATGGTCCTTTCTTTTTTTAAAGATTTATTTATTTATGCATACAAGAGCTGGGGTATAGGCCAGAAGTGTGGGGGGTGTGAGAGGATTCACCAGAGACACAGTGAAGAGCAGAACAGGTGGATCTACTGAAACAAACTGCTGAGGGGAGCAGGAGATGAGTCTGGAGAGGTCTGCTGCACCATGTGTCTTGCTCCATGGCTGGACATCGATCTTGTGCTGCAGAGTCTGTAGAAAGCTTAATACGTTGTGTTTTAACTCCTTGCACCACAAGGGGGGCCCTATTTGTGATTTCTCTCATTTTTTTTTCCTTTGTGACCCTAGCTAGAGTTTTGTCTACTTTGTATTTTTTTGAATAATGAACTTTTGGCTTCATTCATATTTTTTATTATTTTCTTAACTTCTTTTTTGTTTATTTCTGCTTTGATTTTTATTATTTCCTTTCTTCTACTGGATTTGTTATTTTTTGTTGTTCTTCTTCCCATTGTTTTAGGTGGGAGATTATATTGTTATTTTATCTTTTTGATCCAGTCATTATTTTGGGGCATTTGGGTTGTTTCCAAGTTTTACGTATTGTAAATAGTGCTGCAATAAACATTCAGGTACAGGTATTCTTTTTTTTTTAAGATTTTATTTATGCATTTATACAAGCAGTGGGTACAGTCAGAAGTGTGGGAGGGTGAGAGGATTCACCAGAGCTAGAGTGGGGAACAGAACAGGCAGTCCAACAAAATACTCTGCTGAGGGGAGCAGCAGGAGACAGGAGAGGTCTGAGCTCCATATGGGACCCTCACTGGTGGCCGGGGATCTAACCAGTGCTGCAGAGGCTTTCGGCAGCTTCGCAGCCCAGTGCTCATCTGTTGTGCCACCAGGGGAGACCCCAGGTATTCTTTTGATTCAATATTTTTGTGTCTTTTGGGTAGATCCCTAGGAGTGGATTTGTTGGGTCATGTGATAGCTTCACTTTTAGTAGCCTGAGGAATCTCCAGACAGCTTTCATAGTGGTTGGACCAGTTTGCACTCCCTCTAGCAACTTAGGTGAGTTCCTTTTTTGCCACTTCCTCACCAACATTTTTTTTTGCTAGTTTTTTGTTTTGTTTTGTTTTATTTTGTTTTGTTTTGTTTTGTTTCATTATGTGACATTCTTACTGGTGTAAGTTGGTATCTCAATGTGTTTTTAATTTACCTTTCCCTGATTATAAGGGATGTTGAACATTTTTTCATATGCTTGTTGCCCATTTGCATTTCCTCTTTAGAAAAATGTCTTTTAAGTTCTTCTGCCCATTTTTTTTTTCTTTTTTTTTTAAAGATTTATGTATACAAGCACTGGGTATAGTCAGAAGCCCGGGAGGGTGAGAGAATTCACCAGAGCCAGAACGGGAGCAGAGCAGGCAGAAGGACCAAAGTACACTGCTGATGGGAGCAGTGGGCGGCAGGAGAGGTCTGTGTGCCATGTGGGACCCTCTGGGGATCGAACCGGTGCTGTGGAGGCTGCAGGCAGCTTCACCACCCTGCGCTCAACTCCTGCACCACTGGGAAGGCCCTCTTCTGCCCATTTCTTGACTGGATTGTTTACTTTATTTTTTTGTTGAGTTGTGTGAGTGGTTTGCATATCTTTGTGATTAGTCCCTTATCAGTTGTATGGAGTGCATTTTATTTCCCAATCAGTAGGGTGTCTCCTTATTATGGTTAATGACTCTTATTCTATACAGAAGATTTTAAGCTTGAGGTAATCCCATGTGGATATCTTGTCCCTGACTTTCTTTGCTTTAGGTGATGAGTCTTTAGAGATATTACTGAGATGTATGACTGATAGTGTTTTACCCATATTTCATTTTATATACTTCATGTTTTCAGTTCTATGTCTAGATCTTTTATCCACTTTGAGTCCATTTTTGCATGGTGAGAAGTGGTGGTCTACTTTCATTCTTTGGCATGTGGTGATCCAGTTTTCTCAGCACCATTTATTGAACAAACTGCCCGTATTCCATTGCATATTCTTTGTTCCTTTGTCAAAGAGTAGTTGTCCATATAAGTGTGGTTGTATTTCTGGGCTCTCTATTCAATTCCATTGATTTGTGTGTCAGTCTTTATCCCAAAACCACATTGTTTTAATTATTACAGCAAGAAAATTGCAGTCCTTGAATTCCCCATTGGACAGTAGAGGTACTGAAGTTTTCTTGCACGGGGTGAATCTTGGCCAATAAACTTCACCCATGTGTGAGTCCTCACTCAGTGTTGGTGGAGTTGTGGGCAGCTCCAATCCCTGTGGAAGTCACTATGGAGGCACTATGGAGGTTTCTCAAAATATTGAAAATGGATCTGCCTATGACTTCTCATTTTTCTTCTGCTCAGGGCATCTATCTGAAAATACAAACCCATTAATCCATAGGGTATCTTCAGGGGTATCTTCAGGCCTGTGCTCACTGCAGCACTGTTGACAACAGCCAAGTTATGGAATCAGACAAAATGCAAAAGGACAGGTGAGTGGTGTTTGCTCTATATGCAGTGGAATAATATGCAGCTATTGAAAAGCTGCAATTTTCTTGCCAATTGTGACAGACAACTCAAATGGAACCGGAGGGCATGATGCTAGTGAAAAAAATGAGAAGAAGAAAGAAAAATACCAGGTGGTTTTACTCATTTATGGAATATAGTGAGACAAAGAAAAGGGATAGACATAACTAATGGCCATGAACCCTAGAAATGTGACAGTAGAATCAAGGCTACCAGAAAGCATTGAGGATGAGGTGGTCTGTGGGAGAGCATTCTAAGGACTTTGGTGGTAGGTGTGGTGTGGTCACACTTTTGTACAGATTTGAACCTATAACCCTAAAATGTTTTTCATCCACATCAGCATGTTAAACAGAATTAAATATTTTGAAAATTCACCACTGTGAGATTTCCTCATTTGGTTCAGTAGAGGGCCCCTGTTTCTTCCCTCTGGAAGGGAATCTGGAATTAATCTACCCCAAGGTCAGCACACTAAAGCCCTTGAGCCAAGTAGGGTAGCCACTGTACATTTCAAGGCAGGCATGGTCACTAGTTGTTAACTGGATGCATGGAAAAAAAAAAAAAAGAAGATATATTTTTGACTTACTAAAATAACATGAAATGCTACTGTCCATATGATTCATGAGATTGTTTCTCTACTTTTTCCCTTGTCTTCCACAATATGTATCCCTGCATTATTCTCACCTAGAGAGGCTCATGCCAAGGATCTGTTGCTTGATAATCCTTTCATCTCCCAAGAGAAAAAAAAAAAAAATCACCTTCAGCTAAAAAAATTTGCAAATTCTCACATGGAGTAGATTTTTTTTTTAGTTCCTCTTCATTCAATACAATGGCAAAGAAATTATTTAGGACCCAGACTGAGAGAAGAAAGGAATGTTCTCACTTTTGATTGTTAAATTTACATTCTAGCTTTCTTGTTTAAAAAAAATAGAAAATCTTCAAGGTTCTCTGTCATGCACTATTTTAAAACCAGGATGAATTTTTATGAAGTCAAATTTTTTTGTCCACAAGTGGTTGAAGACATACTGGAGAGTTAAGTCTGTGTCTGTGAAGCCAAGTGATGATGATACCAGAAGAGTCTATTCTGAGGTTTTGAGGAACTCAATTATGAGATGATAACACGGGCATTCTTAGGCAAACCCCAGGACAAAGTAAATGTGAAATCCAGGACACATATAAGGTTTGTGGGGAACATGAGTCCTTCTTACTTTTAAGGAGCTGATTTGTAAATTTTCACCATTTAGAACACTGATAAAAAAATCTGTGCTCTTTGAGTCTTCTGTTAGTTCTTGAGATAATCTGAGTTGTCCTAATTTTGTTGATTATTCAACATGAGATGTGGTTTGTATCACTGAGCATGATCCCTGTCAGCTCCATGCATGTTCCTGCATGAGTTTGTATTTTTGATTGCTGAGTTATAATTCCACTGTGCATATGGATCGCATCTTCTTGATCCAGTCATTTTTGGGGGGTATTTTGGTTGTTTCCATTGCTTACCTATTGTAACTAGTGCTTCAATAAATATAGTGGTACAGGTGCCCTTTTGGATTAATATTTCTGTGTCCTTTGGGTAAATACCTAGGAGTGGTATTTCTGGATCATATAGAAACTCCACTTTAGCAGACTGCAGAACCTCCACACAGCTCTCCATAGTGGTTGGGCCAGTTTACATTCCCACAAGCAGTGCAGGAGGGTTCCTTTTTCTCCACATCCGCAAAAACCTACATAAGGGAGCAGGAAGAAGACTAATTATAATAAAGTAAAAGTAAAAATCAGCAAGCAACTATAAACCAGAGACACACTACAGGGTGTGTAGGATAAAAACAAGGGTTGTAGGAATTGTAAGGCTGAGTTTCTGTGCTTCTCTATATTCCACAGCTCATTCAGGCCCTTGCTCAGGGGACATCCCCCTTTCCTGCCTCCTTTATTCACACCCACTAGGTCAATCCATTTCTGCGGAAAAATTACCTGTCATCTTGTATGTTAAGAGAAGTGTTGGAACAATCTTCAGCAGAGCTCAATCTTGCAAGTTTGCTTAGGATTGGCAGGGCCAGGAGGGGAAAGAGTCAACAGGGCCCACATGGCGTTGGAATACGATCATCCAGACCACACAGCCACACAACTGCTTATGATTTACTGAGCATCTGCTTTGGTGATAAAAAAAAAAAAAAACATCTTAGTCCACTTCACAGAGATGCATCAATGCTTTATGTTTGTCATAACAGGATAAACATATACACTTTTGCTGCCTACATTGATATGTGTGTTTGTGTGTGCTTGAACAGGTACGCATGTACACACACCTGTATCCACATAAGTGAATTTAATTCTAGGCTTCTTAGACCACACAAGTAACAAAATGCTAGGTCTTATTCCTGCTCCCTGGATGCCATTGGTTTAGTGGGAGAGGGGTTGGGCAGTTCTCCTAAAGAATGTCATGTGAAAGGGTTCTGGAACAGCAAAATCCAGATTTAGGGGAGCAACCCTGTTATGGATTCCTGTATGTTTTCTGTAGATTTTTCCTATTTCTTTTTACTTAAATGAATATATATAATGTACTCTAGACTACTATTATCTATTAATTTATTTATGGTGTTACTTTCCTTAAGGTAACTCCGGTTTGCAATGTTTGTTTTAGTGGATATGATAGAGGGCAGCAGGGGACAAGAAACTGACCAAGCACACTGCACAGTTTACAGTCACAGTCTGAGGTCTTCATCCTCATCCACCATTGCAAGACTGCTTAGGTTCAGTGATTTATTTAACAAATCAGGGAAAATCAAAGAGTTACAGGGGTCAAAAATGGCCATTTGTGAGCCTCCCTGGTGGTATAAGAGGTTAAGATGCAACCTATGAAGCTATCTGCTGCCACAGAAGCATAAGTTCAATCCCTGGCCAGGGAGGTGGCACACATGGCACACCAGACCTCTCCTGTCTTCCCACTGCTCCCCTCAGCAGTGTATTTCAGTCAATCTGCCTGTACAGTTCCCCACTCTGCCTCTGTTGGGGCCTCTCACCCACAATAACTCTGGTATGTATCCCAGATCTTGAATGCATAAATAAATGAATCTTTAAAAAAAATGGCCATTTACCTCACTCGAAGCAGCCTCCAGTATTTTAAAATATACCCACTTCCAATAGTTTTATTAGTTTTATATATGGTTTTACATTTTATATATATATACAAAATCAATGTTTGTTGGTTATTTATAGCACTGATGAGAATTTACATTTTCCTCCATTTTGGCACAATTAGCAAGAGTGCTGCCATGAACACTTTTGTATATGTGTCCTTATATACATGGTATTTTGTTTTTTTTACAGTCAAGTTTTTATTTTTTTTTATTTTTTCCAATTTTTATTTTATTTTAATTTTATTTTTTTTAAATAATAAATTTTATTTTTATATTCCCCATACAATTGTAACCCCCAATTCTGACCCCAATCCCTCCCCTTCCACCCCCCACCCCCAAAAAGTGTCTCTGGTTCATAGTTTTTTGTTGATTTTGATTTTGATTTTTTTATAGTTACTCATTTTCCTGGCCCCTTATTTAAGTTTTCTAGATTCTTGCTATGAGTGAGACAATCAGGTATTTTTATTTTTCTTTCTGGCTTATTTTGCTGAGCATGATCCCTTCCAGCGCCATCCATGTTGCTGCAAAATGGCATGTGTTTATCTTTTTTGAATGTTGAGTAATATTCCATGGTATATATGTACCACATCTTCTTGATCCAGTCATCTAATTTTGGGCCAGTATTTTAAAGTCCTAAACACAAATGATCCAAATATGGCATCTTCAAACCACTGCTAACATGGAGCATGTGGCAGCCAGACTATAGGCCTGCATCCAACTCATGAAGACAACAGAGAGACAAAATGAGATGCTCTGGGATCTGCTGAGATGCCCCAGCTCAGCATCAGAAAAGCAAACTAAAAATTTAACAGTGGCAGCAGCCCAAGGACCTGCAAAACAGCTACACTCACATTTCAGTGAGGTACCGGCTCCAGGTCTTCAACATTCCTGCCAGGTTGTAGTAGCAGCAAAATCAAACAGTTTCAGTGACTGGGGATGTTGAAAAGGCTCCAAAGTTTTTCCCTAAGAGGTTGGCTGCTGGAGGACTTTCCACATCCGTCTGAGGTTCACATGAGTCTCCTTGGAGATCAACATGGTGGGGACAGAAATTGATGACCCTGGAATCATTGAAGGTCCAAAGACACTGAAATCACAAAAGCTGAATGCAGCCCCTTATATATTTTTTTATTATTTATTTATGCATACAAGACCTGGGGTGTAGGCCAGAGATGTGAGGACTGAGGATTCACCACAGACAGAGTGGGAAACAATACAGGCAGACTGACCAAAATACACTGCTGAGGGGAGTAGTGGGCAATGCAGGAGAGGTCTATTGTGCCATGTGGGTTGTTCCCTGGTGGACCCAGGAATCAAACTCATGCTGCAGAGGCTGTAGACAGCTTCATATGTTGTGTCTCAATGTAGCACTACCAGGAAGGTCCTCCTTTTATGTCTTATGAGAGACTCCATCCCCAACAATAATTTGTTCCAGTTTCCCTGGGACTCCCCATCCTCACCAGCTCCCTCCTCAGGGGCCACCACCTGCAACAGCCTTTGTGTTATGCCCTGGTTACAGATTCATCCCTACAGAAGCAATTATCACACCAGACCCACCATCACATCCCTGTGCCTCCTCCCCACTGTGACCTCACATCCCCCTCTGGATACCTCAGTTTTGTGGTCAGCTTTCAAAGCCAGGTCCTAGTTTCAATTTCTCTGACAGTGGGCTACCTTCTGTATATATTACTTGTCCTCTTGGTCACTGGAGAGTGTCATTGCTTTGCAATTACCCCATGGTTTTCTGTATGATTTGGTCATAGTTTCTTTCTGTATTGCCTCCTTGTTGTCCAGCCACTGGGACATGTCTATGCAGTAAAGATGGAAGAGTGTTATGGGAAGAAGAGAAAGGGAGATGAAGGGGCAGAAATGGTGGCTCTAAAGAAAGATGAGGATCATGTTCATGCAAAGCTGGAAAGTGAGGTCTTGTGGATCACTAACAATCAGTAGGCCAGAATGTCATTTCAAGTGAAACTTGACCTGGGCTTAATATAACCAAAATGAAAATGTATACATTGTACAAAGATGAAAAACTATGTAAGAATTATATAAAATAAAATATTAAAAAAATGAGACACTGCTTTCAGCTTCCCAGTAAATCATGGAATGTACAGGAATTAGTTGTCAGTGTGAAGAGTCAGGGGCAACAAATAGAGCCCCCTTTATTCTGGAGAGGTGGGATGAAGCTGGAAAGTGCAGGGGGTCATGCCTTGTTGTGCTTCTGTAAGGCTGGGAAGGATACCTCTCTATGCCCCCTGGTTGGTTCCTCAATCAGTAGGGCTGTGGAGTAGCGGATACATCAGACAACTGACTTCCTGCGGATACCATTGTGCAAATGTGCTAATTCCTAATCTCACCCTTGGGGCTCCAGAACTTGTAGTTGGCCACACCTGGCCTCAGCTGGCCACATCAGGCTGCACATGGCTGAGTATAGTTGCACCTGTCTGCACATGGCCATACCTGGAACCACCTACCCATCACCACACACTCCATCTTTCAGAGGCACTGTATTTCTTCACAGTCCTTTAAGTTTATCTCTTTTCTTTCATTCAAAGAGGCTATCCATGAGCCCCAAGTCCAGGTTATAGGCCTATGAGTTTGCTCCCAGGACATTGTCGCTATGAGTAGGGTGTGAGGGGAGATGAGCTGCACCCACAGGCCTCACATCATATAGATTAAAATCCTATGATTCTATTGTCATTCTTCACACATTACTGCCCCTACCCTCAGGAGTGCATCAGCTTCTCTGTGCTTCATTTGCTTCATGTCTTTAGTTGCATTAATCAAGCCCCTTCTTCATGGGGACGTTGGAAGTATAGGCCAGGTGATGCATGGAAGGAAGTGCATGCGGTAGCTGATGCTCTGTGAGCATGTGTGGCCTCCAGGTATTTCAAGAACCGTCTTTATCTGAGCTAAGTTCAGAAATGGTCATATTCTCATCTGTGTGTGGAGTCAGAAACATGAAGAGGAGACTGCTGTGTCAGAGACAGCTGGATGGCAAGCTGAGAGAATGAGGACCCAACTTGGAGCCCCACCCCAGTTGCACCCTGTCTTTGTGATCTCAGGAGGTGGTGTCAGCTACATTACACCCAAGGGGGGAAACCTCCTGCTTTCTGGGAATATAGTAGATAACTTCTTTCTTAATTCTTAGTTTACAACAGATACAAGTAATACTACATGAACAAGCTTAAGTCCTCTTAAATAATTTGGAAAAAGGTAAACAGACTAGTGGGTCTTTGTTACATTTACCTGTTTCTTCAACTCGTCATCCATGCTCTAGATTCTGATGTGAATAGAAAACATGTTACAGGAGGTGGTTTGGGAGAAACTGACCTCAAGTTTGATGAGAAAATTGGTGAAGAACTTTCTGTCTCTGTATCTGGAAGTCTGCATCTACAATCACACCCAATATTGTGTGTAATCTATAATTCCTGCCCTCAAAGCCCTTATCAAGATTATAGCTGAGAGAGCCAGTTCTTCCCAGTTGTGTTTATTATTTCCTAGTGCTGACTCTGTTGCTGTGGGGAAACCTGGAAGAGATCATTTGGTGTGTGAATGGTGTGGAACTTAGCCAGATTACAGCACTGGTTCTTGTGATCCCCTCGAACTCTGACTACCTGATCCTGCCTCAGGAACAGACACAATTTTCACAACATGGTGAAACCACAGCAACTTTGGCCAGGAAGAAAGAGCAGACCATCTGATCACATGGAGGCAAATGAAACACATAAATCTCAGAGCCAGGCATCATTACCATTCCAGTGGTGCTGAGATTGGTGTGAAGACCCAGAAGTAATCAAGGAAATTATTGGTCTTGTGAAAATAGACTTTGTTTGTCTCTTATTAACAATGCATAAAATTGACCCACCTGTATCAAGTTCCAATGCTCAGATAAAATAGATTTGTACCCTGGTGTCCTTAATTTATTCCTGTTCAGACTGATTGTATGCATATAGGAAGGCTACTTGTTTTTGTGTGTTGATTTTGTTACCTGATATTTTACTGAACTGGTTCATTGTTTTAATAAGTTTTCTGGGCTCTCTATTTATATGATCATATCATCTGCCAAAAAAATGATAGCTCAGTGATGCGGGTGGGCATCCTTGTCTTGCTCCAGATCATATGGGGAAGGTGTTAAGTCTTTCCTCATTGAGTATGTTAGCTGTGCACTTGTTTTATGTGATTTTTATTGCGTTATGGTATTTTCCTTCTATGCCATGTATTTCTAGAGCCTTCATTGCAAATAGATACTAAACTTATCGAGTGTTCTCTCAGCACTTATTCATATCATAATACAGTTTTTAGATTTATTTGTTGTGGATATTTGGGATCAAATTAATTGATTTTCATTATTTTTTATATTTTTTGTAAGATTTATTTATGCATACAAGAACTGTGGTGTGAGCCAGAGGTGCAGGACATGAGAGGATTCACCAGAGATAGTGGGGAGCAAAACAGGCAGACTGACTGAAATACATTGCTGAGGGGAGCAGCAGGCAAGGCAGGAGAGATCGCCTGCACAATGTGGGTTTCTCCCTGGCTGGCTAGGGATCGAACTCATGCTACAGTTGCTGACAATAGCTTAATAATCTTGTCTTTAACCCCTCTGCCACCAGGGAGGGTCTAAATTTGCTAATACTTTATTGAGTATTTTTGCCTCAGTGTTCATTAAGGAGACTGGTCTATATTTTTCTTTTTTGTGTATTGTCTTTGGTTTTGGTGTTGACTTTGTTAAATATATTTGGTAGCATTCCTTCTTTCTCAATATTTTGAAAGTGTTTTTGTAAGATAGTCACTAGTTTGGTAGGACTCACTTTGTCAATCCATCTGGCCCTAGGCCTTGTTTTTTGTAAAGGGCTTTGATCATTGTTTGAATTTTGCTCCTTTCAGTTAGTTTGTTGAGGTTTCTATTTGTTCTTTGTTCCATGTAGGGTGATCTTATAGTTCTGAGAATTTGTCCATATCATCCAGATTGTTGAACTTGTTTTTATGTAAATATTCACAGTAGTCCCGGATGGTAGCTCAATGTTTAGTAGTTTGAGGAACCCCCACACACCTTTCCATAGTAGTTGGACCAGTTTGGATTCCCACCAGCAGTGTAGGAGTGTGACTTTTTCACCACATCCTTGCCAACATTTGCTGTTGTGTATTTTTTAATGTGTGTCATTCCCACTGTGTAAGGTGGCATCTCATCGTGCTTTTGAGTTACATTTTCCTGACTATCAGTGATGTTGAATATTTTATATATATTCATGTTGGCCATTTGCATTTCCTCTTTGAAGAACTGCCATTTTGTTAGGGGGAAATGATGCCCTCAGCTAATTCATACAGGCTTTGTGGACTCCACCCCCACTTTCCAGACCAAAACTATCAAGATACTGGAAATGACAAATCCTATCATCACCAAAGGAGGGTTCCTGGAATCTAAGGATGGAGTTAAGCTGCCATGTTTGTTATAAAATCAGACAAATGGGCCTTGGGGCTCCTTGGCTTCACTGGCTCTTGGGTCTTTGCCAGCTCTCTGAGTGCCATTGGGATTCCAGGACAGCTGAACAAGGTAGGAAACATATAAGACTTTATCTTCCCCTTTTCTCCCTGAGTTGTACATTTCCTCATTTCCCCTTCCCATGTAAATAAACCTTTTATTAACCTTTTGTGTGTGCCTGCAGTTGAGTATTAATAAGTCCCTTTTAAGTGTGTGGGAGAGGACCCACAGTAAGGCAACTTGTTTTAGAGCAGGGTTTCCCTGTAGCACTTTGGTGCCCATCGTGGGTACACTGAGCTGGATGAGGAGAGAGATGATGCATGGGGATTTACTGAATTTGACCCCAGTTCTACTTGGAGAGTAAACTTCCATGGGTTCATACTCCTTTCAGAGGCCCTGATATGCAGTGTTACAACATCTTCATGAAGGATAGCACTAGGGAAGAGATGCCTTATTAGAAATAGTGCACCCATATTTGAATGGCCCATATTACATAAAATAGCACAACAGATACCCTGGCGTTGTCAACTATGTGCCAGGAATAACCCCGAGACTGACTCACACCAAAAAGCCATTGGGGTTCAATTTTGGGGTAAGTGCCTTTTGAGGACCGGCAGGTAGACTTTACACAAATGCCTAGAATGACAGGCAGTTTCAAATACCTACTGGTTTTAGTGGACACATTCTCGGGATGGATGGAAGCATTTCCCACCAATACAGAAAAAGCTTCCGAGGTTGCAAAACAGCTGCTGAAGGAGCTAATCCCTCACTTTGGGTTGCCTGACTCCATCCAGAGTGATAATGGGCCGGCATCCATATCTGACATTACTCATGCAGTATGCTGTGCATTACAGATCAACAGGAAATTGCATGTTGCATGGAGACCACAGTCTTCCAAACAAAATGTACAAATGAACCACAACTTAAAGAAAACCTTGGCAAAACTGTGCCAAGAAACACACCTTCATTTGGACCAGGTACTAACCCTTGCCCTCCTCCACATAAGAGTGGCACCTAGAAGTGGGTTATAATTCTGATCCTTTGAAATTGTGTTCATAAGACCCCCCCTTCCAGGTCTCAGTTCTGAAAGCCAGTTCACAAATAGCACAAGATTGCTGGATCACACAATATGTAAAATGTATCCAGGAGGTTCTGGCAGTAATCCACAACTTTGCAACTTTGTAACAACTTTGCACAACTTTGCAAGCTAAAGGATCTCTATGACTCCTGATCAACCATTGCATCTCTTCAGACCTGGAGATCAGATCTTACTGAAACCTGGCAGTGTGGGGATGCCCAAAACCAGCTGTCAGAAAAATGGCCTGGTCCATGTGATGTTTTGCTGAGTACACATACTTCTTTAAAACTTGCAGGCATAAAACCCTGGATACATCATTCCAGAGCTAAAAAAGTCCCAGAAGGAACTGACCCAGAGATGAAATCCCATTGGTCATATGAACCCATTGAGGACTTGAGATATTTATTTAAGGAAAAGACAAAAACTTGAATGTTACTGACTTCTCCAGTTATTGTTGCAGGATACCCAGGATTTACTTTTCTGAAGAAACCCTGAGATAACTAACATGCTCTAACCAGTCTTCTTCCTTTCAAAGTTTAGGAGATGTGAAATAATATCTAGACTAACGCATATTATGGCAGGATTTTTTTTTTTTTTTACACCGAAAGACTTTCAATATTGATTTTGGTATTGCCTTTTAACCTTTGTTTGTTTGTTTTTAACTTCCAGTTTGTTTTTTCTGCATGTTTTTGTTACTTTGGCCTATGAGTGAAACTGCAGTACTATAAAATATTTCATATGTGAAAAATGGTAACTAAAGAGATCTTTGTGTCTGTATGTTGTATGTCTATATGTCCTTTCCTTGTGTCCTTGTCTTGGCCTCTAGTGGTTGACAAATTGGTATACATGATGTCTACAGACATTAAAAAAATAAATTAAAGGTTATGGTTTGATTGTCAACATTGTAATATTGAACTAAGCTGGTGCCTTCATAGAGATTGAATATTGATGTTTCTGATATTTTTTGATATTGTTGCAAAGCTTCCCAAAAATCTAAATTCAAGTAAAAATTTGGTAGCCTGTCATTTGGCTGATGCAAAGAAATTTTGTGAAACCTCGTTAGAGCTCCTGAGACACTCCAAAAAGTTTCTCCCTTTCCTCCTGGGAGAGGCATTAGATGAATTGTCCTATTTGGTTTACCAAATAGTAGAGTAAAACTAAAAGAGAAGCATTGTCACTTGGGAAAACGGGTAACATGTTGACCTGATATGTATGTAAATTGTCAGTGGTGATGGTTGCCTTGCAATATTGTATACTTTGATTGTTTGATATCTACAGAAATTGTTTCTGGAGAAAATAGGGGGAAAATATTAAAATTTCCTGCAAAGGACTGGAAGTATACTTGGAAGTATACCTGATTTTTACAGTAAGTTTTCTTGACATAATACTGGTACTTTTTTTTTTTTTGCATTTTGTTCTTTATCCATAAAATTTTCTTGTTTTGACTGACTAGGACCTGCAACAATGTTGGATTTTTTTTTTTTTTAAACAGAGCTAACTTGTGTTCACATTTTCTCTCCCCTTGATACCAACAGAGCATAAAAAAATAGGGGTAGTATTTTTTTTTTTTTTACTACTTATCTCACAGTCTGTTTTTGTATAAATTCCATAGGGATTTTTGTCTGCTTAAACTAAAAAAAAAAAAATGGACATGAGTTTCCTTGTGTGCCTTTGAGTAGAGTTCTTCCAGGAAGTTGAAACAGAGCTGAACCAAGAAGAGGAGAGCCTGTTGCTTTGTTCGGAGCATTCCAGAGACCTCCAATGAAGGTAAGGAAGCTTTCCTCCATTGGCAGGACTGGACAACCCAAAAAAGAAAAAGCCCTGCACCCCTCAAGAAGAAGCAGCCCAGGTAGAGTCTGGTGAGACCAATTTTGTTCCTGAAGCCTACATGGACCGATTGTCAAGAACTTGTTCTGATCCTATAAGGAGTATTCCAACAAAGCCAGCTAAAATTGCAATTTGGTTATTCTGCCCTGTGATTTTATGCAAAAGTAGGTAATATGGTTTAAAAGTAGATTAAGTTTGCAAATTTTTACTATGCTTTTAAAACAATTGGGAATCAAGGTTGAGAGAACTAGTTTTTACATAAATTGTTCCAATTTTAAATTTTTTTTCTTACTGTGATATTGGTATATTTGCTGTATTGTTTTGACTAATGCCTCCAGATATTTTTCTCTTTAGGAATGGAATGATGAACAGTTTTTCCAGGAATGGGGAACTTTTGCTTTCCACAATGGAAAATACCTGGAGAGACTGGTTTTCTTTCATACTGGAACCCTAAATATTTGTCATCAAGACTGTATGCCAGCATCCATATATTTGCAAAAAGTGAAAGGGGAATTTTTTTTTTAATTTTTTTTTTATATAGACACATGTTTTACTTATTTATTTATTTGTTTGTTTTGTTTATACATGCACTGAGTACAGTCAGAAGCGCGGGAGGGTGAGAGAATTCACCAGAGCCAGAGCAGGGAGCAGAGCAGGCAGAAGGACTGAAGTACCCTGCTGAGGGGAGCAGCGGGCTGCAGGAGAGGTCTGCGCGCCATGTGGGACCCTCCTCCAGTGGCCGGGGAGCAGCCGGGGATCGAACTGGCGCTACAGAGGCTGCGGGCAGCTTCGCAACCCAGCGCTCAACCGCTGCGCCACCGGGGAGGCCCTGAAAGGGGAATTTTTAGGAGGAAAGGATGTCCTGAGCTAATTCATACAGGTTTTGTGGTCTCCATCCCCACTCCACACCGAAGCTATCAAGACACCAGAAATGACAAATCCCATCACCACCAAAGGGAGTGTTGCTGGGACCTGAGGATGAAGTTAAGCACCAGGTTTGGTATAAAATCAGACAAATGTGCCTTGGGGCTCTCTGGGCCCACTGGCTCTTGGCTCTTCGCCAGCTCTCTGAGTGCCTTTGGGATTCCAGGACAGCTGAACAAGTTAGGACATATTTAATATTTTATCTCCCTTTTTTCTCCCTGAGTTGTACATTTCCTCATTCCCCCCTTCCCGTGTAAATAAACCTTTTATTAACCTTTTGTTTGTGCCTGCAGTTGAGTATTAATAAGTCCCTTTTAAGTGCACGGGAGAGAACCCAAGTCAAGCAACCAGTGTTAGAACGGGGTTCCCTGTAACAATTTTACCTCTTCAGCCCCCTCCTTTTTTGCCTTTGGCTGGACTATTTACTTTGTTTTTGTTGACTCCTGTGAGTTCTTTGTAGATCTTGGTGATCAGTCTGTTCTCAGTTGTATGGAGTAAAATCATTTTCTCTGATTCTGTAGTGCTTCTCTTTATTTTGGTTAATGTTTCCTTTGCCATACACAAGATTTTTATTTCGATAAAATCCTGTCTCTTTATCATTTCCTTCACTTTCTTTGCTTTGGGGAATGAGGCTTTCAAGATATTACTGAAATGAATGCCATGCAGTGTTTTACCTATGTTTTCAACTATATATTTTGTGGCTTCACGTCTTATGATCAATCCATTTTGTAGCTTCAGGTCTTATTATCAATCCATTTTGAGTTGATTTTTGTTCATGGTGTGAAGAAGTATTCTAATTTTGTTATTTTGCATGTGATTTTCCAATTTTGCTCAGCACCATTTATTGAACAAATTGTCCTTGTTCCACTATAAATATTTTGATCCTTTGTCAAAGATTAGTTGTTCATATATATATGGCTTTACTTCTGGGTTTTATATTTGATTCCATTGGTCTCTGTTTCTTTTTTTTATTCCAGTTGCATACTGTTTTAATTATTATGGCATTATGGAAGAGTTGGAAATATGTAGTGGAGTGTGATACTTCCATCCTACTTCTTTTCAGTTAGGACAGCTTTGACTATTCGAGTTTTTGTGTGGCTCAATATGAATTTCATCAATATTTGTTCTATTTATTTGAAGGCTATCATTGTATCTAGGAAGACTACTGTGTTTTCAGTGTTGATTTTATTTCTTGGTACTTTACTAAACTGGTTAATTGTTTTGATTACTTTTTACATGGAGTTTTTGTGAAATGATTTCTCAGTCTCTATTGATATAATCATACTGTTGGTTTTTATTTTTATTTTTGTTGATGTGTTGGGTTACATTAATTGATTTTCAGATGTCAAACCATCGTTGTGCCACTGGATTGCATCCCACTCAGTCGTGGTATGATTATCCTTTTGATGGATTATTGGGTTCTGTTAGCAAGGATTTCATTGAGGATTTTTGCATCTGTGTTCTTTAGGTAGGTTAGCATAAAGTTTTCTATGTTTGTGTTGTCTTTGTTCAGCTTAGGTACTAGTGTAATTTCGGGCACATAAAACATATTTGATAGCATCCTTTCTTTCTCAATATTTTGAAAGAATATTGTAGTACATGCACCAGTTTATTCCTGAATATTTGGCAGAATTCATTTGTGAAGACATCTGATCCTGAGATTTGTTTTGGGGAGAGGGGTTTGATTTTGTTTTAATTTCACTGCTTGTGATAGATATTTTTCACTTAGATTTGGCTAGATATTCCTCTAGAAATTTTTCCATCTCTTCTACATTGTTGAACTTGTTTTCATATATAAATATTCATAGAATATCTCATTATTCTGTTGATTTCTGCTGTGCCTGTTGTAAATTCTCTCTGTTGATGATACTTTTTATTTGTGTTTTCTCACGTTTTTTCCTTTGTGAGACTGGCTAGAAATTTATCTATTTTGTTTATATAGTCAAAAAGAAACAACCATTGGTTTTGTTACTCTTTTGGATATTTTTCTAAATTTCTATTTAATTTAGTTTGGCTTTGATTTTTATTATTGCCTTTTTACTATTGTGTTTGGGTTTTTTGGTTGTTGTTATTTTTCTTATTTTTTTAAAGATTTATTTATTTATTTATTTATTTATTTATTTATTTGTTTGTTTGTTTGTTTGTTTGTTTGTTTATTTATACAAGCACTGGGTACAGTCAGAAGTGTGGGAGAGTGAGAGAATTCACCAGAGCAGGAAACAGAACAGGCAGACCAATGAAATACACTGCTGAGGGGAGCAGCGATTGGCAGGAGATGTCTGCGTGCCATGTGAGACTCTAGTCCGGCAGCCAGGGATCAAAGTGTTGCTACAGAGACTGCAGGCAGCAATGCAAACCAGCGCTCAACCACTGCGTGACCAGGGAGGCCCCCTTTTTCTATCTTTGAGATGGTAGATTAGTTTGCTTCTTTGAGCTCTTCCTTGTTTCTTGATGCATGCCTGGATGCATTTTGGAGATTTTATTTATTTATGCATACAATAACTGGTGTATAGGCCAGAGGTGTGGGGGTGAGAGGATTCACAGTAATAGAATGCCAAGCAGAAGAGATAGATCTACTGCAATGCACTGCTGAAGGGAGCAGTGGGGAGGCAGGAGAGGTCTGCTGTACACAGTGTGTTATCTCTCTTGCTGGTGATTGAAATCATGTTGCAGTGGCTAGCAACAGCTTAATAGAGCTGTATGTCTTTTAGTCCTGCAGCATGAGGGAGGCCTGATGTGAGCCTCTATAGCTATATACTTTCCTCTGGTTATGATTAACTTGACCCTGTATATTCTGGAATGTTGTGTCCTCATTGTCATTCATCTTAAGGTAATTATTCATTTCTCCTTTGATTTCCTCCTTAATACAACTTTCTTCTAGTAGTGTGGGTTTCAAACTCCATTGAGTGGGAGGGTTTCTTACTTTCTTCTCGTGGTTTACTTCAAGTGTGATGCCCTTATGATCAGAGGAAATAGTTGGTATGATGTTATTATCATCAGTTGATGTTCATAATTAGGTCTAGTTCTTTATTTAGGGCTCTAGTGTCCTTATTTATTTTTTTTGTAAATAAAAAATATGTTGATCAGTCCATTGGTGAAAGTGAAATGTTGAATTTTCCTACTGCATATGTAGTTTCTCTAATGTCTCTTTTCAGAGATTATAATAATTGTCTGATACACATATATATATATATATATATACACACATACATATATATATGGACATCCTACATTTTGTGAGTGTATGTTGATAAGTGTTACATCTCTCTGATTTATGGTACCCTTAGTCATAACATATGACCATCTATTTCTCTTTTCACATTTAAAGTTTGAATTCTCTTTTATCTCGAAGGAATATATAAAGATAGAGTTTCACTTGATATGATCCAGCAATTCCACTCCTAGGTATTTACCCAAAGGACATAGAAACGTTTATTCCAAAGAGCATCTGTATCCCTACATTAATAGCAGCACTATTTACAATAGCTAAGCTTTGGAAAGAACCCAAATGCCCAAAAAAGATGATTAGATCAAGAGATGTGGTACATATCCACAATGGAATATTACTCAGCAATAAAAAAAAAAAGATGAACACATGTAGTTTGCAGGAACATGCATGGAGCTGGAAGGGATCATACTCAGTGAAATAAGCCAGAAAGAAAAAGAAAAATACTGGATGGTTGCTGGGGACCAGCCTCTGGCAAAATGTCATGTCAGGGGTTCCTGAAAGGATGAGATTGCGTTGGCAAAAACGAAAGGGCTGAGGGGAAGGGGACAAGGTAGAATGAGGAGACACTGACACTTGGTGAGGTGCTAGTATCCTCAGCTAGTATCTGCTGAGAGGCTCAGCAGGTTCTTTATTTATACATTTTTTTGCAAGCAGTGAGATTACATTATCATGTACACAGAAACAAAGCAGAAACAATCAGTGCTTCTCTTTTCCCATGGGCTTTTGGCCACTACATGCTCTCAGTAAGAAGGCAACCTTCAAGGGTAATAAAAAACTAAGCCTTACACTAATACTCATTGTTTCAGCTAAACAATAACCTAAGACAGTTGATAGCCGCCAGTACATCCCTTTCAGCTAAAGCCTAAGTAAGAAAAGACTTTTCTTATTCTCATGGCCTTCACAGCAGGGGCCGGCTGCTACTCAGCTATCAGAACTTTTTCTACCTAGAAACTCCTTAACTCAAATAGCTTCATTTAAAAACTTTCCCAAGAAACTTCAAGAGAAGGCAAAAGAATGACCCACTATAATTATTGTATTGTAATGCTTGTCAGGCATGTTTAACAAATTATTTCCCATTGTCAAGTGGGCCAAACTGCCCAATAACTAATATTTAAACAAACAATTTTCTGTGCTATTTACTTACAGTATGCTGATACATATAATTTATTGCCTAATATACTTTTTGATAAATTTTTCTCTCTCTATGACCAAGAACAAAAAGCAAAGGGATGCCAGATCTTCAGCCCCACGGTGAGAGGCCTTTTCTCTTAGCTGTTTGTCAGTATCCTGTCTGGCTGGGGCAACAAGGCCTCCTGCAGCAGATGATCTCACTCATAGCAGGAATCTAGAAAACCTAAGTAAGGAACCAGTAGAAAGAATAACTGTAAGAAAGAGAAAATCAAAATCAGCAAACAACAAAATCAGCAAACCAGAGACACACTATGAGGGGGAGAAGGGAGGGATTTGGTTCCAAATAAGGGGGTTGCAATTGTATGGGGAATAAAAAAATAAAATTTAAAAAGGAAACAAAAAAGAAATATTGTGGCTCCTGCCTTCTCTATTGGTACACTTTGTTCATTTCCAACCGTTTACTTTCAGTCTGTGTTTATATGTTGTAGTTAAATGTGTTTGCTGGAGAATGCAGAAGCTGGGTTATATTTTTTCAAGATTTATTATTTATGCATATAAGAAATGAGTCCAGGCCAGAGGTGTGTGTGTGGGGGTGAGAGGATTCACCAGAAGTGGGAACAGAACATGTGCATTGATTGAAATGCACTGCTGAGGGGAGCAGTGGTGAGTCAGGAGAGGTTTGTTGTGCCATGTGGATAGCTCCCTGGGCAGGAACCAACTTGTGCTGCAGTGGCTGAGGACAGCCTCATAGATTGTGTCTTAACCCCTTGTGCCACCAGGGAGGCCCTGATTTTGTATTTTAATCCAGCCTGTTACTCCTGTCTATTGTCATCTCCTTCTTCATGCTTGTGATGTTCCCTCTTTGAATACTTTCTCAATTCATCTGTCTCTCTCCCCACCTTCTGGGATTTCTATGACTCTTACATGGTCTTTTCTCGTGGGCTCATATATTTCTCAAAGTTTTTCTTCATCTCTTTTCTTTCTACTTCTCTTTCTTGTCATTTTTCCTTTGTAGTCCTCTTTCCTTTTCATTCTTCCATTCCACCCATTCTGTTTTCATTACTTTTCTCAGAGTTCTTTCGTTCCCCCTCTAATCTTTCTGATATCCTGCATTTCCTTCTTTATTATCTATTTATTTTTCATTTTTTTATTTATACAAGCACTGGGTACAGTCAGAAGCATGGGATGGTGAGAGAATTCACCAGAGCCAGAACGGGGAACAGAACAGGCAGAAGGACCGAAATACACTGCTGAGGGGAGCAGCGGGCGCGGCAGGAGAGGTCTGTGGGCCATGTGGAACACTTGCTGGCAGCTGGGGATCGAACCGGTACTACAGAGGCTTTGGGCAGCTTCACAGCCCAGCACTCAACTGCTGGGCCACCAGGGGATGCCCACTTTTTTTGTTTGTTTGTTTGTTTGTTTTGGTTTTTGGTTGTTTTTTGTTTGTTTGTTTGTTTGTTTGTTTTTTTCTTTTCCTTCTTTAAAGACTCACTTTCATTCTTCAGTTCATAATTATAAGTCTCTAATATCATTATTTTCTTTCATTGTCTTTATTTTTTGTAATCACAGTGATTCTGAATTCTTTGGCAGGCAGAGATGTTCTTCCATGTTATCGTTGTCGAGTTCTGGGGCTGTTTTTCTTTTTGTGGTGTGGTGAGGACCAAGAGGGCTTACTTGTTTATTTGTATTTTTCCTTGCCCCTCTTTTTTGTTTCCTAATTTGATCTATGGGCTCATGTAGTGCCAGGAAGACAGGAGTTTGTTCTCTATGATCTGAGCAGACCAGACAGGTAAAGGAGAATCCTGGAGTGCTCAATGACTCTCTCAGGCTTTTATTGAGCTTTTACATATAATGCAGCAACCAGGTACATGGCCTGCCAAAGAGGTGAGGGGGAAGGGAGAGAGGGACAGGAGGCCACGAGGCCTCCAAACCCCCAGTCAACTTCATTCCCTCTGGGCTCTCTGGAGCTCTCTCTCTGCTTCTCTTGGCCAGTATAAAATACTGCAGCTATGGGCCACAGAAGTAAACAACACAGCTTAATATAACAACACAGCAAAATGCAGGTGCCCACCATCAGGCATGCAATCCTAATGGCGGGAGGGCAGAAAAGCCTGAAAATAATCTACCCTACAACTGGGCACTGTGCCACAGGTACTGGTGGTCATCTCTTTGGCAGGGGCTCCACTAGGACACCAGAAATTGGTGTCCTGACCAAGGTCGGCACAGTCACAGCAGACTTCACAAGGATAGTGATGCTGAAGATGGACTGATGGACACAAGCCCTGAACAACACTGAGTATCTGCATGCTGCTGGTCTCCTCCCCTATATGCCCATCTTAAACTTAGTTTTGGAAGCCTGCCCCAGCCTTCGCTTGGGTCTGGAAGGGGGTCACAAGTTTTCCTTCTCACCTTTGTAGCAAAGCTCTCCTTCTGCCTTTACCAGTTCCAGAAGGGGACTGCAGGGCCACAGTCTAATTCTCTAATTTATCTGATATCTGTTTCAACCAGTGCAGGAACAAAACACAAGTGTAGCTTCTACACGTGCCTCTCTGCTCCATAAGCCACCTCCATGTCTCTTTCTGGCTCTGTCTATCTTCCATCTTCCCCAGACACCTCTTCAGGATTTCCCCTTATTTATTTTTCATTCAAATTTTAGCCTGAGTTTTCCTCACTTTGTTTGTTCATCATTAACGAAGTGCTATTGTTTTACCTCTTTGTGAATATTTTCTCAGTATAGGATTTATCCACTTAGGTTAGGCTTCATTGCTTTCCCACCAGCAAAGTACCCATAGCCCCCAACACAGTAGATTTTGACCGTCCATTCTTAACCCTTTGCACTCCGCTGTCCCCTCTCAGGGGACATCGGAATTCTAGCATATCACTTGGATGTCCCCTCTCAGGGGACATTGCAATTTATTAGTGATTACGGTGAATTGAGGTTATTTCAACGCAACTTTTTGAGACATGCATGTTTCCCTGAAGTTTTATCTTGAAATGGCACAAGAAATTAAATCAAAATGTAAAATGGTTTGGAGTGCAAAGGGTTAAACCTCTTTGGTTCCCTCCCTTTTGCCTTTCAGGTCCAGGATGTCCCTAGGGTAAATGGTTTTCAGGCTTTTTCTGCCCTCCCACCATTAGAAGTGTCCTGCCTGATGGGAATACCAGAACTTATTACATTGTTGCAAGTTATCTTGTTTACTTCTGTGGGACTGGGAGAATTATTAGTTAGGAGCAAATCAGAAACAGAAGAGGCAGGAGAGAGAAGGGGAGAAGGAAAGCCTGAGAAACCCAAGTGAAGACTTGTTGGGGGCCTGGAGGCCTAATGGCCTCCTGCCCCACCCCAGACCCCTGCCTGCTGTGTATCTGTTTGCCACATTACATGCAGAGCTCAGTAAAAGCCAGAGAAAGCCACTGAGGGCTCCAACACTCTCCTTTTCCCGTCTGCTGGATCATAGATAACCTGCTCAGTGGCCTATCATGCCACTGCAATGTCTTAGAACTACGGGCAGTTTAAAATTTGGCTTTGATTCCACATGCAAGTAAGTAATATGCTATTACTTTTCTCCTTTGGTCTTTTTTTTAAGATTTATTTATTTATACAAGAAATGGGGTACAGGCCAAATGTTCGGGAGAGTGAGAGGATTCACCAGAGACAGAGTGGGGAACAGAGCAGGCAGACTGACGAAATACACTGCTGAGGGGAGCAGCGGATGAGACAAAAGAGGTCTGCTGGGCCATGTGGGATTCTCTCTGGTCTGTTGGGATGAAACCCATGTTGCAGAGGCTGCAGACAGCTTCACAATGTGGCGCTCAACTGCTTGCACCACCAGGGAGGCCTTCCTTTGGTCTTATTGTTATAGGACAGGGAGAGGGGCAGCCCAAACCCCGCAAACCTGCCTATTCTACATGGGTTCTGCCATCCGCCACATCAACACAAAACATATGACACTTTAATGGGAAGGATCTTTAATAAAAACTAGGAAACAATACAGGTGAGGCAAAGAGTCTAGTTTCTAAATGAAGCACCCAAAGTTACCCATCCCCTCGTGGGTAAAACTCCATCCATATGGGGTCGGCCCAGAGCAAGGCCCCAAAGCCTGCCACAAGTCTAAAACATCTTCCAGTGGGGACCCACATAAAAGGGTCACAAACAACTGGACAAGCCCGGAAGGAAAAGAGCAAAATCAACATCAAGATAAAAGCTGCCACTGTCACCTCCCCATGGGTCTCACCCACATGTGTGTCACCCCATCCACGACCAAAAGACAAGCGCAGTTTCTTCACGTGTCTCGGCTCCATGCGCCTCCTCCAGGTCTCCTTCTGGCTCCATCCTGCTTCCTTCCTCAGTCCCTTCTTCCGCTTCTCCTCTTCCTGCTCTCCCCTTTCCTGGGGACCACCCTGTTGCATTATTACATTTAGACTTGTCGCGCAACCAACCCATCCTGGGTAGATCCATTACCGGTTTTAGCAGACCTGTGGGTGTCTTCATGCTCTCCGCTTTCAGTCATTGTCATATCTGTAGCATTCTGCCACTCCTTCATCCTCGCACCACTCCACACTGCACTGCTCTGCACCACACTACACCACCCACACATGCATGCCACCCAAACATGCATGCCATGCCGCTGGGCACCACGCTGTTTGGTTGAGTGCACATGTGCAGTGGGAAAAGCCTGACGCTTTCCCCCCCTACTTACCCGACAATCCACCCCCTCAGGGTTTTCTGCCATACAGTCTATATACAGATAAATACAAGCTTCCTTTAACAAATGTAAGCCCTGCACCATGACCCACAAAAGCAAACAGAATATACACACAACATAACTAAGTTCAATTCTCCTAGGAGAGAAAAGATAAACAAGTCACTGGTACTGGTGAAGGGTGATACCTCCCATCTGGCAATATACACGCCAATTTTGTGTCTGAAGATAATATCGTAGCTGACATCAATGGCCTTTCAGGTCACGAATACCACACTCGCTTTGCCAGCGAAGAGGCATCAGCAGGTTCTACATGCAGCAAGAGTGGTGAGCTCCTAATAGGCCACAGAGTTATCACAAATGTCCCCTTCAGGATCATTCACTGATCTGCCACCCCATGGTCAGTAACATGCACCTGTGACTGCCACTGTGCAGTCACCCATGGTGTTACCTGTAAATTAGCCTCCAGGCCACAATCCCAATTGGCTATCAGAGCCACTGAGCACATGTGGGGAGCCTTCACAATCCAGGGCCATTCCCAGTCCACAGTCTGCTCTAGGTCCACTCCAGTTAGGGCTGGCAATAAAATGTTGTCCTGCTGTCCAAATCCAGGTTTTAATGAAATATCCAAAGTTTGTCTCTGCAGTTGGATGGGAGCAGTGGCACGATGCAGCAGTGCTCCGCTGGAGCCAGGTCACCTTTCCTTCTCCTCTCATTCAGTGTTCATAGCACATCCCACAGACATTGGCTCTACCTGGCCAGTGTTAGAGTGGGGGCAGTAGCTCTCAGTCCTTGCTTTAGCCGTCCATTATAATGCTCAATGATATCTGCAGCTTTGGAATTATAGGGAGTGTGAAACTTCCATTCAACACCCATGTTCTTGGCCCACTGCTGCACCCAGGCTCTTACAAAATGAGTCCCTTGGTCACTCTCCACTACCAGTGGATGTCTGTATGCAACACATAGGTGTGCCAGTGCCACCAAAACTGCCTTTTGGTCCATGTGAGGAGAATGGCAAGCTGCCAATAACCCGTAGCAGTGTCCACACAGGTGACCACATACTGTTGTCCATTGGAGCGAGGTAGTGGTCCATTGATACTGATTTGCCAGTGTGTCAGGGGTACCTGCCCCCACAACACCTAGTCTGTGAATGCAAAAGGGCTCCAGGGGTGAGTCCTGGAACACGCTACACATTGTTCACAAACAGTTTGAACCTCCTCTAAAGTTACAGGTAGACCCCAGGCACACTCAGTGTCCCGCATTGTCTTTTGTCCTGCATGGAGCAAGTGTCTATGCAGCCACTGCATAACATCCTGCCCCAGAGCAGTTTCAAGCCATGGAACCCGGGCTAGGGTATCTGCTTCATTGTTGCCTGGTGAGGCTAGGGGGATATGTTCTGTGACATGATGAACAGTCGCCTGCTTCTGATGCCCTAGATCCCATAGATCTTTCCAGAGGGTTTGCCACACAATGGCTGATGCATGACTATCCAGTCATTTAGATTCCATGTGGAAATCCACAGTGTCAGGCCTCTGTACACAGCCCAGCTATCAGTACAAATTACCAGAGGGGAGGGGTCATGGGCCACCACCATCCATACAGCTCACAGTTCAGGCCATTGGCTGCTCTGTCCTGTCCCTGTTTCAAATCAAATAGTGTCTGTTTCTGGGTGTACAGCCACAGCTGTCCGAGAGGCTGGCTGGTCCCAGCTGGAGCCGTCTGTATACCAGGCCTCTTCTGGAATTGGTGCTTATCCCTCCTTGTAGAGATTAGCTTCAGGCTTCTGAAGTTGGTTCCATACTGACATATGTCACCGGACAGAGAACCTCCTGCAATTCTGCCCTTAAGTGACTAGTTCATAGAATACAGCACTGTTCTAGGTAGGTCCCCCACTTCGCCAATGTGGGCATCAGAGCAGTACCACCTTGGGTTTTTGTTGTCCAGTCCTGTACCCATCTGGTTATTGGGCAAGTGGTTTTCACTTAGACAGGAGCTGTGGCAGTTATACTCTCAGTAGCTAGTAAGGCTGCATATCCCACAGCTAGCTGTTTTTCAATTAAGGAATACCTAATCTCAGCCCCCTTCCAGAGGTGGGAACAGAACCCCACAGGCTGTCATAACTTCTCCAATTTCTGCCAGAGTCTCCACCCAAACTCTTCCTGAGTAACATGCACATCTAGTTCACAGGATCAGGCTGGGTCAAAAACCTTCAAGGCCTGAGCAGTCTTTATAGTCCGTTTGGCTGTGGCAAATGCTGTGTCTGCCTCAGATGACCAATCCCACCAGACTCCCTTACATATCAACATATACAAGGGTCATAGGAGCTGGGCCATGTGACGTATAAATGCCCTTCAGCAACCCAGCAGGTCCAGAAAGGCTTGCAGCTGCTTCACTGTGGTTGGACTGGGGTAAGCTTGTACTTTGTCTATTACAGCAACAGGGATGACCTTTGTCTTACTGGACCAATCAACCCCAAGAACTTAACGGACAGGCCCCTGCAGTTTGTTTTCATTGATTGCCCAGCCACATGTTTTCAGGTGTGTCAATAGGAGAGGTACTGCCTTTTCTGAATCTGGAATAGAGTCATTAGTCAATAAATTGTCATCAATGTAATGATACAGATGCACTGAAGATGGCCTCTCCCACCAGGCCAGATTGGCTGTCACCAGCCCATGGCACAGAGTAGGGCTGTGCAGGTATCCCTGTGGGAGCACAGTAAATGTTCATTGCTGACCTTCCCATGTGAAGGCAAATGGGTCTTGACTCTCTGGAGCTACATCTACTGAAGAAAAAGCATTTACCAGATGGGCTGCAAAGTTACACATCCACCCCCAAGATGTACTCCCGAATGGGCAATACATATACTTTATACTCCTTCAGGGGTAATCGCCCAATCCCCAGAGATAATCTCACTGCTGTCACCTTGACACTCCGGCCTCCATTACCATTACCATCAATATAATAAGCAGAATTTTTTTCTGGATTTCCATAGAACAGAGTACATTCTGCTCCTGTGTCTACTAAAGCCAAAACCCTTTCCATGTTAGCTGGGGACCAGTGGATGGCAAGCTCCACGTGTGGCCTCCAGTCCCTGCCCATTCCCTGTGGACAGGTTCCTTGGCCCTCACCCTATTTGAAAGTGATCAGGCCATCGCCTGAGGACAGCATTGACAGCAAGTGGTCTTCTTGGCTCAGGACACGTGCCTAAGGCTTGAAGCTTCTAGGCTTTCCCTGAGCAGCAGTCCTTCTCATGGGCATGAATCTCTGGTCTTCTTGCAGCAGCTTCCATAATTTAGACAAATACACATTGGGCTTTGCATGTATTTTAGTGTGATTTACACCTGTTCTCACTAAGGCTGTCCACATTTGGTTATGGGTAACTTTAACAGGTTTTGTAATGCCAAGAAAAAATGGCTCCCTTGCCATCCTTTGTGGGGGCCTTGTTGCCCCAGCCAGATAAGACACTGGCAAGCAGCTAAGAAAAGGGGCCTTACACTGTGGGGCTGAAGCGCAAAGAGCCTCACACCATGGGGCCAAAAATTTCCAAAGAACCTCCCACCGTGGGGCTGAAGATTAATCTATAACCTATAAGCATCACTTTGTTTTTTGTTCTTGGTCATAAAAAGAGAAAAACCTCTCAGAAAATACATTGGGTAATAGAGTATATATATAAGACTATTATAAGTACATGGCATGGAGAACTACCTGCTTAAAAATTAAACACTAAATTTGGCCTGCCTGACAATAGGAAAAAATTTGTTATACATGAACATGCCTGACAAGCAATCCAGGACAATGATTATAATAAGTCCTTCTTTTGCTTTTTTAGAAGTTTATTAGGACAGTTTTTAAATGAAGTTAATAGTGTTAAAAAGTTTCTAGGTAGAAAATCCTGTTAGCTGATAACCAGAAAGACACTGGTATCCAACTGAAGGCCACATGAATAAGAAGAATATTTTGATGTTTAGGCTTTGGCTGATAGAGTGTACCAATGGCTATCAACTGTCTTCGGTAATTGTCTAGCTGAAATAATAAATTTTAGTGCAAGGCTTAGTTTTTTTATCTATTAACCTTGAAGGTTGTCTTCTTGCTGAGAGCCTGTAGCAGCCAATGGACTATGGGAGAAAAAATACACGGATTGCTTTTGCTTTGCTTCCATGCATATGATGATGTAATATCATTGCTTGCCTTAGTGTATAAATAAAGATTTGCTGAGACCCTGGGAGAGAGAGATACTAACATAAGACATTGTATGTGTCTCATTCATTCCTCAATTGTGCCAATGCCACCCATCCTTCAGGAACCCTTGACACCCAGATTGCCAAGGCTGGTCTTCGACAATACTTGGCATTCCTTTTGACTATTCAACAACTTGCTGTATTCCTTTCTGAGTTTGAGAGCGCCAGCTCTTGACTTCAACCAAGCTAGCTATTGCTGCAGGGGGCCTTGATGCCCCAGCCAGATAAGACACTGACAAGCAGCTAAGTCAAAGGCCTCACACTGTGGGGCCAAAGTTAATGCCTCATGCCCTGGGGCCGAAGCTAAAGAGCCTCACACTGTGGAGCTGAAGATCTAACATTCCTTCATTTTTTGTTCTTGGTCATAAAGACAGAAAAAATTTCTCAAAAAGTACATTAGGCAATAAATTATATGCATCAGTATACTGCAAATAAATGCCATGGAAAATTATCTGTTTAGAAATTATTCAACAATTTGGTCCACTTGACAATGGGAAACAATTTATTGTATATATCTGACAAGCAATCCAGCACAACAATTATAGTAAATCCTTCTTTTGCTTTTTTAGAAGTTTCTTAGGAAAGTTTTTAAATGAAATTAACTGTGTTAAGAAGTTTCTAGGTAGAAAAAGTTGGGAAAGCTGAGTAGCAGTTGGTCTCTGGCTGAAGGCCATATGAATAGAATAGTCTTTTGATGCTTAGGATTTAGCTGATAGGGAAGCACTGGCGGCTATCAACTATCTTAGGTAATTGTCTAGATGAAATAGTAAGTTTTACTGTTAGGTTTGTTTTTTTTTATCTATTAACTTTGAAGACTGCCATTTAGCTGAGACCTGTATTAGCCAGTAGTCCATGTATAATACACTAATTGTTTCTGCTTTGCACATGATGATGTAATTTTTCTGATTACTAAAAATGAATAAATAAAGACCTGCTGAGTCTTTCTGCAGAAGATACTTGCACCTCATCCAGTGTCAGTGTCTCCTCACTACCTAATTCCCTTCCCTTTTGCCCCTAACAAGTCGCTTAGGCCGTCTCATGCTTTCAGGAACCCCTGAAATGACATTTTGCCGGAGGCTGGTCCCCGGCAAGCTATCATGGTTGTGACATCATGTATTTGACATCCCACATAGTGGGCTAGAACTGCCATGAGGGATCCAAATGAAGATGAGGGGGCACTCTTTAATACCAAATCTCTCACCCGTGCTGTGAAATGCTCATCGTCAAGACCACGAGTGTTCACATTGAACATGGCCTTCTACATCCCCCATTCCCTAAGTACCTGTACCAGCTCTGCATGTGTCTGCCATCTGCTCATGGTCTCCGGCAGTGTCCTGCATCAGCCCATACTGTTCGTATGACAGCCATGATCCATTCCAGCAGGGTGTGGTCACCCTGGCCATAGCGCCGACTGTTCTGCAGCCTCTGCCTCAAGGATGGGTGTAAAGTCACTGAGGCCAGTCTCTCCATCTCTTTTGCCGTGCAGATAATCCCATCCACCCACACGTCCCACAAATGCTGCAGCCAGGCTGCCAAAGGTTCCCCTGGTTTCTTTTTATTTTTTAAGATTGATTGATTGATTTATTTGTTTGTTTATTTATACAAGCACTGGGTACAGTCAGAAGTGCGGGAGGGTGAGAGAATTCACCAGAGCCAGAGCGGGGAGAGAAGAGCAGGCAGCAGGACCGAGGTACACTGCTGAGGGGAGTAGTGGGCAGCAGGAGAGGTCTGCACGCCATGCGGGACTCTCCTCCAGTGGCCGGGTATCGAACTGGCACTGCAGAGGCTGCAGGCAGCTTCACAACCCAGCACTCAACCACTGCGTCACCAGGGAGGCTCTCCCTGGTTTCTGGTGGAACTGTTTACCCAAGTCTATCAGGTCCGCCTGTGTGTAAAGTTGGTAGGTAGTAAATTCCCTCATTTGTGGTGGTCCAGCAGCCTCACCCCCTGAGGCCATGAGCCATTGCTTCTTCATCTTCTGAGTCACCTTTGCGTGTGCCTGGAGCCTGGGACCAGCCTTCTCCTTCTCTCCGAGGAGTCTGCCTCTCCAGAGTGGCAGGTTGGGTTACCACCACTGGCTAAGACTCAGGCAAAGGGCCAGTCTCCCTCTCCTCCTCTCCTGGGGAAGGGTCTAGCATCTCCGCAATGGTGGGCTGGTTTCTCCGAACTTCTTCCTCCAGAATCCTCCAACAGAGTTGTAGTGTCCGCATCTTGTGGATCACTCTTTCTGCCTGGACTCTCACAGAGCTATGGGAAAGACCCATCCCACAGAACCTGCTGCCTCACAGGCACTGTATCTCCAGGATCTCTTCTATTTCATATAGGGTCTGAAGCAACTGCACCGGTGATCCATCTATCTATGGCCATTTCTGGGGAAGTGCCCACTGGGAGAGGAGGTTGTCCACCAGGTACCATCTTCTTGTGGCTGGCCACCCAGGAATCCCTCTCCAGGTTTCAAAGAGTTCCATAACTGTCTGCACTGAGCAATCTTGCTTTGAACCATCCTGCCTTCTATGCCAAATGTCACACAACCAACCCATCTTGGGTAGGTCCATTACTGGTTCTATCATGCCTGTTGGTGTCTTCATACTCTCCACTTTAAGTCATCGACATACCCCGTAGTGCTCTGCCACTCCGCACCACTCCTTCGTCCTTGGTACCACACCACTCTGTGCCACACTATGCCACCTACACCCCATACCATGTACACCATGCCACATGGTACCATGCCACATGGTGCCATGCCATTTGGCTGAGTGTGCATGTGCAGTGGGAGGACAAGAAATGCCTGCCATTCTTCCCCCGATATACTCCGCAGACTATTACCTTCCAACTCATCCTTGTTGCTGCAAACAACTTGAGTTCCTCTTTTTTGGCCACCAAGTAATACTCCAGTAAGCCTATATATATCACATCTTCTTGAAATTTTAAAATGATTTTGGGTTTTCAGTTTGTCTCCGTATCTAGGCTATTGTAAGTAGTGCTGCAGTAAACTTAGGAGCACATGTTTGAACGCAGAATTATAATGTCTGTGTTCCTTGGGTGACTATGTAAGTGTGTGAATTGCTGAATTGCAGGGCAAGTTTCATTTTTATTCTTTGAGACTCTCCACATTGCTTTCTGTAAGGACTAGAACCACCTACATTTCCACTAAAGGTTTAATTGTGCTTATTTTTGTCCATACACTTGCCAGCTCTTCAAAATTTCTGTTTATTGGGGCCTCCCTGGTGGTGCAAGTTTTAAGTAACAAACCTCTCCTGACTTGCCCACTGCTTCCCTCGGAAGTGTACTTGGTCAGTCTGCCTGTTCTGTTCCCCACTCTCTCTCTGGTGAATCCTCTTACCCCCTGCACCTCTTATGCAAAGCACCCCAACCCTTGAATGCATAAATAAATATTTAAAAAAATAAATAAATTTCTTTATTTTTTATTTGTTTATTCATTTATTTATGTAAGATGTGAGATGGAATCTCATTGTGATATTGATTTGAATGTCCCTAATGATATGTGCCCATTTAGTTCTTCTGTCCATTTTTTGATTAGGTTGTTTGTATGCTTCTTGTTGAGTTTTATGATTTTCATAGATATTCACTATCAGTCCCTTGTCAGATGTAAGGTATGTAAATATTATATCCAGTTCATTAGAAATCTCTTCATTATGGTTACTGTCTCCTATGCTGTAGTAGACTTCTCAGTTTCATCTAGTCACCATTGTTTATGTTTTCCTTCGATTTCCTTGCTGCTCAAAATGCTAGTTCTGAAGTTTCATGAGAGTATTGCCTATGTTTTCTTCTTTATATTTCATGATTTCTGATTCTACCCCATGCATTTTATCCATTTTGCATTAATTTACACACCTTCTATGAGATGGTGGTCTAGTTTTTTTTTTTTTTTTTTTTAGATTTACTTATTCATTTATTTATGTATACAAGAACTGAGGTATAGGCTAGAGTGTGGCAGGGGGAGAATATTCACAAGAGACAGAGTGAGGAACAGAACAGGCCACAGGTGGACTGACTGAAATACATTGATGAGGGCAGCAGCAGGTGAGTCAGGAGAGGTCTACTGTGCCTTGTGGGTGGCTCCCTTGCAGGGGATAGAACATGTGCTCCAGTGGCTGCAGATAGCTTCATAATTTGCCTCTTAACCCTTTGTGCCACCAGGGATACCCTAATTTTATTTTTTGTATGTGGCAGACCAGTTTTACCAGCACCATTTATGGAAGATGCTTTACTTGTTTCAGTGTATATACAGCACTCCTTTGTCACAGATTAATTGATCCATATATATGCTGTGTGTTTGAATGTTAGCAGGCATTTTTTTTTTCATTTCTTCGCTTGTAATAGCGGAGAATTATAATTTGGTTTACACCTTTCAGCTTATCGTAAAGTGCATCCTAAGGAAAGAAAAAATCAGAGAGCTTTCATAGAAAGAGAAAGAAAAGGAGGGGTAGGGTGTCCGTGTTAGGACATGTGACCCACCTTGGCAATGGAAGGGAGGATCCCAAGAGTAGATGTGCATAGTGACCAGTGGGTTCCCTGCTGTGTCTGCTGCTGAGCGTCCCTGCCCAGCGCAGAGCAGAGTGCACGTCTGGCACTCAGCTAAGTCCATGCTTCCCACTGCACAGGGCAGCATGTCCCAGATATCATGCGGCCACGCTGGGGCATAGTTACAGAGCCACCTGCACCCCCAACTGACCAGCCACTTAGACAAGAATCTGACGATGGGGAGCATAATTGAGTCCTTTAAAAATGACATAAATTGGGTACATGAAAGATGTGCTTCATTCAGAGACACTATTTTGAGAACGTCAAGCAGGATGGACTATTGAGTGGTAAGTGGTAAGTGATGAGCATGAGATTGGAACACATTCTGCACGGTGACTGCGGGATGAGAGCCACAAAAGCTGCCTGACTCTTGTTACCCTGCATTCCAGAACTGGCCATCAAAGAGGGTGGGCCAACAGCCACCACCTGAGAATACCAAGGGCTAACATTAGCACAGGCTGTTATTGTGTGCACTAGAGCAGTATATACAAAGTTACGTACATTGACTCCCAGGAAGCTCTGGACTCCCAAAAAGCTGGTGTGTGAGACGCACTCGGGAATGGACAGGGTTGGGGTTGAGCTTGGACAGGGTAGGGGTAACAGAGCGCCGTCTATAGGCGCACGGAGGAGAAAGTTGTGAAGGGACATCAACGGACACAGCACAGATCCCATTATTCACATTTTACATACACATCATCAAAATGAGCACAATACTGCATTGGCGTGGGCAGAGTCACAGATGAAAGGCTGGTGTAAACTGAAAACAGTATGCATCGACGTTCCTGGGGTCGACTCCACAGTGGAGAGAGACCGAGGTCTGGGGTGGCCTGCTCAGAGCAGGTGGCCACATCATGTGGGAGGGAGGGGTCACGCCACTGGCAGAATAAGCACTTTTCCCAAGACCAAAACAGCTTAATTTAAAAGGAATATAAACTCCCGGCAGGGCTTTCTCTGCTGGAGGAGAGGCGCCTGCGGCAGAGGCCTGCGCTCCTGACCCCTCACTGCGGCGGCCTGGGTGGGCGCGAGGCCCGGGGGTGCAGCCACAGTCCTGTGCTGGGAAGGCAGTGGTCACTGCTGAGAGCGGCACCCCGCCCCCAGCCGGGCAGCCTCTGTCACGGGCCATGGGGAAGGAGGCGGCAAGTGACCCCCGCTAGGACCAGCGTCTGACTGGCGCGCCTTAAGATGAAGCCCCCGGCGTCCTCGCCGCTGACCACCCAGCACTCATCCGAGGAGGGACGCGCTCGCCAGCGCGTCGGCGCGGGGTCAAACCTGGCCAGCAGGCAGCCCGCACCCTCCGCTCAGGGCTCCCACGCCACTCGGGGCAGGCCTCCAGGGCTCCCCACGGAAGTCGGCCACGCGCACTACTGCGGGTGCTCCCCGCGAGCCTGCCCCTTCCCGCTGGCCGGGCCCTGGTGTTCGGGGAATCAACGTGAGGGCCAAGTGCCCGGCGCGTGGTAAGCTCAGCGGCTGCAGGGCCCAGGCGTCCCTGAGCACCCCGAGGGAGGCCCCTGCCCTGCCGCAGGCGGAGCGGCAGAAGAGCCCACACAGCGAAGACCCATGTGCCTCGAGGGCCACCCCCACGCAGAACGAGGTCCTGGTGGGAAGGTGCGCTCAGAAACAGCGCCCGGGCCTCAGAAACAAATAGGCGGCCGCGCTTTATCAGCAGACACTTGGAACCAGGTCCTTTTACTCCAGCCACCTCGGGGGGCGACTCGGAGCTCACCCATGCCCCGCTTGCCCGGTGACCACCTGCAAAGGCTGCAGCTTCCAGGAGGTGCGTCAGAGGCCACTGCCCTGAATTTCTCCTTCCGCGGGGAACAGCGGCCCGGCGGCCTGCTCCGCACCAGGGGACCAAAACTTGACACCACGTCTTCCCAAACACCAGGGGGCTTATTGCTTTTCTCAGAGCGCGTGGGCACCGGAGGGGTCTGTGCCCGCAGGTGGGTGTCACGGCGCCGGGGAGGCGCCCCGCTGAGTCCCTCCTGGGCCGCACAGGCGCCCATTGGCCTCTCTCGGGCTGAAGGCCCGAGAACAAGCAGTTGAGCGGCTCCTCGCCTAGGAGGATCTTGTCCTTCAGCTCACGCTGCTCGATGCTCAGAGCCACTTCATCTTAACGATGTGCTCGCAGTCGGCCAGGCTCTCTTCCCCGAGGTAGCTGGTCTGGGTGTTGAAGACGATGCACTCGCGGAGGTCCAGGTTCTCCTCGAGCTCCTTGGCTTCTGGGTGCTGCTGACCGGGGCCCTCTGCTTCTCCAGCAGCAATTGCTGGACCAAGGAGCAGCCACTGAGGCTGGAAGCAGTGTGAGGGGGCAGTGGCTGCAGGTCCATCAGGTTGCCACTCCAGCCTGACACCCTCCCCCTCCCCACGGCCTGAGGGGGGCGGGCAATGCCAGCACTCCCCCCAAGGGTCCCGCTCCTGGGGACACAGAGGATCCCACGCCCCAAATCCAAGCGACAGTCACTCTCCACCTGCAAAAAAAAAACAGTTTTCTTAAAGCCCCCAAGCTCCCTGAGAGGAAGAAAGTGATGGGCTAAGTGTCACAGGGAACTGCAGGGAAGGGGCTAGACCCAAATCACATGCCTCATTCTCCAGGCACAGGCAGTGCACAGCAAGGCACAGCCACACAACTCCCACCAGATGTGGACAGACACTCCCTGAGCGGGGCGTGTGGCTCTGGCTGTGCGAATCAGCCGGGCTCTCTGGTGACTGGAAGCTACAGGGCAGGGGACAGCTTTGGGCACTCAGCTGCCGTGTCCCCTTTCTGTCTGGAAGGGTGAAGGCAGCCTCTAGACCCTGACTCTGTGTCTGTCACCTCGCTAGCTTGTCCCTGGAAACCTTTCTTTCCCCAAGCCTGCGCCACAGGGCACAAAGTTTCCCATCCTCTGTGGTACAGTGATTCGCACCTGCCCTGTCTGGCATGGACGCTGGGGCTACTCCACCCCTGGTCTGGCGCAGACGTGCAGCTCAGCAAGCAAAGGCAACATCGGTCATGCAGGCGGGATGCAAACCCAACTCACCTCCAAAGGGCATGAACCTTGTGCATGAACATTCCAGTGTCACTAACCATTCCTGCACCTGCTCTGAAATGACTGACTGACTGCAACTTTGTGAAGAGGGTTAACATTCATCTTCTGCAGACAAGAGGGGAAACAGCCCCATCTTCTGGACGGCTACAAGCCCATTTGCAGTGTGATTCTGGGGTCTCTGTAGGCACCAGCCACAGCTGGCCAGGGCCCTCACTAGGTGGTCACTTCCAATCACTGTGCTCTGTCCCAGCTAGGAGACATGGGGAGCTAAGGTGACTCCCTGAGATGCACCTCCTCACCCATGGGGAGATTAACCCGGAGGCAGGTTACACGGCAGGCCAGGGAGAGGCAGGCAGAGATCTCTGGAGTGGCCCGGGAACATCAGGCCTGAGATCAGCACGCAGGCACACAACTACCACGGTCCTTGGCTTGGGGTGTAGAGGCACGGGGACATAGTGATTCTGTGGGGGGGCTGAGGACACTCTTTGGGGGGGTGGCTTCTCCTGGCCTGCTGGTTTCCTTTCTTCTCCTGGCCTGCTGGTTTCACCTAAGTTGAGGGCTTGGGAGGGGAGGGAGAAGCCACAACAGAGGGGTGGCTATGAACAGGATGGTGCCCCAGCAGGGGCTCTACAGTGAGAGTATTCAGAAAGCCAGTCCCCGCCAGCAGGGCATGAGTAGCAGCGGCAGTGTGCAGTGTACAATTATTTCTCAGAAATCAGATGGCTTACCTGCCCAGAGGCCTGGCAGGTGAGTCACAAGTCACTGGCCAGAGTGTCTGAAGCCAGAGAACATCAAGCCACAAGGTACCCTAGGCTGGGAGCCAGGCACCAAGGGGATCCAGAGACCCACACACCTCAAAAAGCAAGTCTGCACACTCCCTGTCTCTCCACAGGTCTTCTGGGCCCATGGGGCTCCCAGGGCAGGAGGGCACACAGGTCCCAGGCTAAGTGCAGGCAGAGGCTCTTCTGGAACATGTCTCCTGTAAAAGCAGATGAGGTGGGGGGTAAGGCAGGGGAGCCCCAGATTGGCCATCAAGCGGTTCAGGGACCCGTCCTCCCATCAATGGACAGAAACACTTCACCAGCATGAGAGCTGGTCTCCAAGCCCCTTAACCAAGGTAACAGGTGACAATCCAAGTGCTCTTTCCGCCCCACCCATCTTCATCCCCTGAGAAATATTCTGACGGGAAGTAGGGGAGGGTATTAGATGTTCAAATCTGAGCTGTCCCCGAACTGAGAAGTTAGAAAGCAGGTCTAGCCGGGCAGGGAAGGGTGAGGCGTGGCTCACTGGCTGATGGGCATCTTGTTCCAGGTGCCAGACCCTCTCTGGGATCTCACTTTACCTTACCCCCTGTTCCCGATTCCTGCCCACCATTCCCTGCCCACCAACTTTGGGTGGTAAAATGTACTTCTGAAGCTTTGATCCTAGGCTGGGCAAGTCCTTCCACACAAGATTATCATCTTCTGAGCAAAATGGTGAGACTGAGTGCCCCCGGGTGCCAGGCCTGGCCCTGCCCGGGGGGCTCGTTGGCCCCAGGGCCGGCATTTGGCCCACAGGCCAGGTCTGCTGAGCCATTAGGGAAGGCCACAGCGAGTAGTGGGGTCACCTGCAGACACATGACAGTCCTGCAGGGCCAGCACATGTGCTGGCAGTGCTGGTTGGTCTTAAGAGGTGGTGTCCGGGACAGGGAGAGAAACACCCTTGACCTTGGGGCAAATGTCACCCACACGAGGAGGATTGGGCACAACAACCCAAACGTTCTTTACAGTTGCCAGCATAGTGGTCCGGGGCCTGTCTTGTGGGGGAAAGCAAGTCATCCCCAGCTCGGCCCTGGCCCTTTGGCTTGCTGGGGACATGAGGTCCCCAGCAGTCAGGTCACAGAGGGTTTTCATTTGCTGCCCCCACGCTGCCCCCAGGAAGAATAGCTGCCTTGTCCTGAGGAGACTTAAAAGCCTTACGCTTCCCTGGCTGCCCATGGAGGAAGCCCCAGGAAACAGTCACCAGACTAGGGAGCCCCCCCCCGACTCTGAGACTTTGCTCTGCGCAACAATTTCCTCCCACAGCCCCTTTATCTAGAGTTTCCCAAAACATCTCCTGCTGCCTGCTGGCGGGTGTAGGGGCACAGAGGTGCCAGGTGCAGTGAGGGGCAGTTGGGTGCAATGCAGAGGGCCCACGGGCCATTTTCTTGAGCATCTGCCCACCCGGGATCACTTACACCCCTGGACTGTGTGTCTGGGCCCCCAAGGTTCCAACGCAGTGTCCTAACCTGCAGGTGGTGCCAGGAGGCCCCACCCTCTAGAGGTGATTGGGCCCTGAGTGTAGAGCCCTCATGTAACAGTACCAGCTCTCAGAAGAGAACCCCAGACAACTGCTCGACCTCTCTGCTGTCTGGTGGCAGACACAACAAGAAGCCAGCCGTGTGCACACAGGAAGAGGCCCTCGCCAGAGCCCGAGTGGTGGCACCTCAATCTTGGGCTTCCAGCCTCCCACACTGTGAAAATTAGCCTCTGTGGCCTAAACACCCAGTCTGAGGTCCTTTTGGTAAAGCTGAATTTATCGGTAGGGAAAAGAGGCTAAGTTTGGAGGGAGGTCCCCCTTTGCCTCACAGCCTCACATGCTGGGCATCTCCCTAGTGAACACAGATCGTCTGACATACCCCAAAGTCCTGCCCACTGCACACACAATTCTCCCGACACGGCAGTAAGTACAGCGTGGGAGGGAGGGACACCTGACCTGGCCAGCCAGTGTTGGGGCATAAAGGCCACGACAGGGCCCAGAAGGAAGCGGATGATCCACCTCCTGGGCCCCCCACAGCTATTGCTTCATCCCCCTTGCGACTCAACATGGCACTTCCAGCTGCTACACAAGATGCAGTCCACAGGTTCAGTTAGGGTGACTTGCCCCTGAAGGGAAATTTGAAGCCACTTAATTCCCCATAAAGGGATGACCATATGAAATATTAACTCATGGGCCTCCCTGGTGGCACAAGGGGTTAAGCACTGCACTATGAAGCAATCCAAAGCCTCTGCAGCAAGTGTTCGATCCCTGGCCTGCCAGAGAGCCACCCACATAGCAAATCAGACCTCTCCTGTCTTGCAGGCTGCTCCCTTCAGCAGTGTATTTTGGTCAGTCTGCCTGTTCTGTTCCCCGCTCTGTCTCTGGTGAATCCTCTCACCCCCCATCTCTGCCCTGTGCCTCAGCTTTTGTATGCATAAATAAATAAATCTTAAAAATAAAATAAAACATTAACTGATTGTCGGGCCCTTTCCTCTTGTGACCATGTTTACAGCTGTAGTTAAATGCTTCCATCTCCTTTATGTCCATGTATGGACAGAGGGGTCAAGTGTTCACGGCGGCCTGCCCAGGGAAGGCAGCCAACAGGTGCTCCAAAGGCAACATGACGGTGTCAAGAGAAATTCTGACCCAAACGTGGACAGGTGCCTGCGGGGAAGCATCTGGAGCAGCAGCTCCTAGAGTGTGTGGTTTCCATGGTCTTGCCTCCAAAGAGAGGCCGTGTTTCCAGGCAACCAGGACAATCATGGAGGAAAGGTGAATTGGGGTTATTAGAAATTGGAGTGCTCCAGTGTCTTCAGTGGAGACAAGGATACCTGACCTCCACTCACATAACAGAAACACCCCCAAGCTAGCCAGCTCCCCACAAAGACACCGAGGATGGGCGCCCACGAGAGCAGCCCATGAACCCAAGTAAGGGTTGATGCCCCTGGTCTGAGCCCAGTTTTCTCCCTATGATCCCAGCAACACTTACCTGAAGCCCTGGGTTCTCTCTTCCCAGCAGATTTATCTTCTTGGCAAGCACAAGGGAGTAACCTCAGGGGAAGGGCCTGCCTGTCCAGGGAATACCCAGCCCTGCGCTGCTACGTGCCCACAGCTGCCAGACCTAGTGTTCAGCACCCCAGGCACCCGGTGGGGTAGAGTGAGAACATGCATATGCAGACAGAGCCCCTGCACCAGCTGTGACTTTTACAAAGCACACAACCCACTTCAGGATGGATTTGCCATATAAACAATGCTGGAGAAAGAAAGAGTCCAGTCTTAAGACGAAAGTGAATGATAATGCACAAAACTAGATATACCAATGGCTGGAGGGTACACGAAAAGGCTCTACTCACTTGCTGGTACCCCCATGTCTACAGATACCAGGAAATGGAGGTAAAAAAAAATAAACACAAAACAAAAGAAAACAAAAGAAAACAAACAAACAAACAAACAAAAAAAAAAACAGCTCTCTTGACCTGTCACATCATATGCTTTTGAAAATGTCTAACATGGAGCCTCCTTGGTGGGTCAGGGGTTAAAGTCTCAGTGCTATCAAGCTATAGGCAGCCACTGCAGCATGAGTTCAATCCCTGGCCAGGGAGCTGACCCATATGGCGCAGAAGACCTCTCCGGTCTTCCTGGTGCCCCCATCAGCAGTGTATTTCAGCAGATCCAACTGTACTATTCCCCACTCTGTCTCTGCTGAGTCCTCTCACCTCCTGGGCCTCTGGCCTACAGCCCAGTTCTTGTATGCATAAATATAAAAAAAAACAACAGAATGTTATTAAGAACCATATCCCACAGTCTACAGAGCTGTGACCGAAGGTTAGTATATCTCCTTTTTTTAAAAAAAAATTATTTATTTATTTATACAAGCACTGGGTACAGTCAGAAGCGTGGGAGGGCAAGAGAATTCACCAGAGCCAGAGCGGGGACCAGAGCAGGCAGAAGGACCAAAGTACACTGCTAAGGGGAGCAGCGGTCGGCTGGAGAGGTCTGCGCGCCATGTGGGACCCTCGCTGGCGGCCGGGGATCGAACTGGTGCTGCAGAGGCTGCAGTTAGCTTTGCAGCCCAGCCCTCAACCGCTGCGCCACCAGGGGAGGCCCAGGTTAGTATATCTCCTAACCCTCAAAAACACATCAAGCTTATGAAATATTGAACCATTTTGGATTTTGTCCAACCCTGTGGCAAAACACATGTGGTCTGAGCAGTCTGCCTTCTCCACCAATGAAGAGAAAATTATTTGGTTCCGGTGTTACAATTGCATGCGACCATAACTCTAAAATCCCCACAACTTCCAGGCTAATTATGATTACCCAGTGGAACCACATTTGGCAATGATTATTACCCAACAGGCTTTAGAAATTCAGCTGCACCTGAAATTTTACATGGTCATATGAAGTGTGCACAGTGCACATGCAGATGTATGCATACACACATGAGGTTACAGATGTTAAAATTGTCCTATAATTTCTGCTTTCTATGACTTGGATGGCCTCCAAGCATGTTTAAGGGCCTCAGGATAGACTTTTAACATGATCATTTGAGAGCAAATTCATGCTGGTTATACCCAAGAGCCTCACTCGCTAGCATCTGGCCTGATGAGGTTTTGTCACAGCACCCGGTGGATTTCAGTGCTCGAGGGGCATCACTGCACTGTGACAGGCCTTCAGGCAGGAAGCCTCAATGGCTAAGGAGCTCATTTTATCTGTAACCAGATCACACAGACACCACAGCAATCCAGCTGGCTCAAAATTGTGTCTTCTTTCCTGGGGAGACTGATAGCCAGAGTCAGACGACATGGCCTGTGCAGGAGGCTAGATTCCAGGGGAATTCACTTCTCTGCCTTCACTCTCTGGGAACTGGAAACTATTATGGCCAAGAGGGAACTTGGAAATCATTTAATCCAAACTCCTCCTTTTGTGGAAGGAGAAGCAGTGTCTGAGAAAAGTTGGGCCACCTGCAAGTCACCTCTATGCTGGTGGTAAGCCCTGGCCTCCGAGCCGGAATAGCAGTCTTTGCTTCCCAACACCCAGGAGCCCATGCTGCTGTGCCTCTCCCTGCCTGCTCTGCACGCTGATGCAACGGGAAGAGAGACTTGTGCTGGCATCTAGCACCAGCCTGCTCCTGAATTGGGTTTACTGCAGGGCCTCCTGTGAGGCGGTCTGAGCTGGCGGCCAGTGGCCAGCCACCTGCTGGTGCAGGCCACGAACCAGCGGAGGGAGAAGTCATGGAAGCCCCAGCTCAATTATAATATAACCTGCAGAGCAAGGCCTACAACGTACCTGTGAAAAGATTCCATGAACTGGAAGGAATCAACTCACAGTTGTCTGCAAATATTTTTTTCCTCAAAAGTGAAAAGCTACCTCTAGTTTTTAGGCATCCAGGGATGTCTCCCAGCTCCCAGAAACGGCTTGGCTCTCCAAGCTGCTGTAGAAAAAGCCAGCTGGAACATGTGTGTGCCCAGCACTGGAGAAAAGACAGTCTTGTCCAGCACCCTACAGAAAGAAGCCAGGTGTGTATGTGTGTAGCATCTGCTCTGGATCTCCTTAGACACCAATGCACACCATGGGGCGGGTATCACAGGTACAAGAGTAAAGTAAATGCCAGCCAAAAGCCACACCAAATATGATGCTCTCCAAGCTCCAAAATCCAAAGACAGACTTTGGGGAAGCAGCAGTTGGGGTGTGTGTGTTCCCAGGGGTCTCTCCAGACAAGCGACAGAAGCCTCACATAACCTAATTGTTCCCACCACACATGTGGGAATTGCCAGGCCTCTTTTTAGCAAGTGCTTGTGTGCCTTTTGTTCCTGCATGTATGATAACACCCCTGCAAACTCTGTTGGTAGGCGTGTGTCTGACACACAGAGACAGACAGATAGAGAGTGAGACAAAGTATAAAATCTTTTTTCCACTATGCATAACAAAAATATAAAAATGTCCCCTAATAACAATCATGGAATATTTTTATGCAACACAATCATAAAAAATACTCACAGACTCTGTCCTCAAAGGTTTAGTTTGGCATGCAAAAGAATCATGCCAGCCAGTCATCCACCTGCACCAAATCTTCAGTTACTTTACAAGTTAAAATCATATTTTTATTCACTCACTCCATAAATCTTCAGGCCGTGCAAAACGTATATTGCATTATACATGTTGCCTGGTAGATTCCTGAAAACCTTCCCAAAACACCTCAGACACCTTTCAAGAACAGCAGGGACACGGAACACACAAGTACCACTTGAGAACATGAATGCAGACACGGGTGCGTGTGCAAACACCCAGATGCTGCAGTCTCCGTCAAAACTGCCAGCTGCCTCCTCATGTACACACTCACACACATCCTTCAGCAAAGCAAAGTCATTTGCAAAAAACCAAGCACTGAGAACAAACCGTTAGTTCATCTTTGAATTCACTTGTGAAGCCATCTTCTGCACTTTAGTTTCTTCGAATAGTTCCAACGACTGTTTCAAATTTTTTGCTTGATATTGGCCCACTGCGGTTTCCTGTTTCTTTCCTATTCAGTCGTAGGTCACTGTCAAATTCTAATCTAATCATATTTTTCTCCCTATCAGGTAACTGAACTTACAGGCCTATCAGCTTTTATAGTATACAGCCTTATTAAAAAGAACATTTCACAAGGAGGCCAGTTTCCCTGCAAAGTGGGATGGACACATGAGGAATGACATGATGAAATACAGTCCAATCAGTGACCAGCAGCATCTTCCTATACTTGATCATTGGTGCTCAGAGGAAGATATTGAGGGAAGAGTGGGAAAAGTAAGGAGAGAACAGTTTTCAAATGGAAAAGCTGATAACCCCAAGGCTGGCAGGTGTGAGCTTGCAGTTTCTTCAAACCTTTTGGTGACTAGGGAAGTGACAAGGTAAAGTGGGGCAGTGGAAAAGCACTATTCCCCAGAGAGGAACAATATTGTGGGGAGCTCTGAAGAACAGTGGAGAGTCCCCAAGGACCCTATAAAAGGGCACCTATGCCCTCAGTAATGTGCTTCTCCCAAGCACCCAATCCTGCTGTCAGGAGTCCCTCCTGCAACAAAGCTGAGCTTGTTAATCTTCAGCCAGTGTGTTGGTGATAATTCCTCCTTCAGTAGAACACAAGAACCTAGCTGACCAGCAACATCATCAGGTTGAGAAAGACTGAAAGGGCAGTGCTGACCTAAAGCTAACTTGTGACACCTTCACCTGATTATTCACCTGTGCCTTTGTCAACATTTTACCTTGTAGATCCCACTGCTCTTTACTTTGTTTTATCTATTTTATCTTTTTGAAGAGTCATTCATTTATTCATCCAAGAACTGAAGTGTGGGGGTAAGAGGATCATCAGAGACAAAGTGGAAAACAAAAGAGGCAGACTGAGTGAAATATACTGCTGAGGGGAATAGCAGGTGAGATAGTCTGCTGCACCACAAGGAGAGCTACCTGGCAGGCCCGGGGTCCACTGGCAGCAGAGGCCACAGACATCTTCGTAGTGCTGTGCTTAACCCCTTGAGCCAAGAGGGAAGCCCAACCACTCACTTCCTTACCCTTTCTATAAAAGCTCTCTGATTTTCTCTTTCCTGAGGACATGCTTTAAGATGTCATGAAACGTGTAGGCCAAATTACAGTTCTCTGCTATTACCAGCAAATAACTAGAAAAAAGCATTTGGCCTGCTTAAATTCAGTGCTGTTCTCTCACAAAGGGTAAGGACTTGGCATGGTGAAGGCCTAGACCCATCATACAACATTCTGTGGTGGCGTTGGACCTAGAGAGATGGCTTGAGCCCCTGGGACTGCAGGCCCCACAGAAAGACACTCAGCGCCCACACTGCCACCCATGCCACCTCCTACCCCGCCTGCCCTAGGACACAGGGAGGCCAGAGCTGATGTGCCAGCCATCTTGGTCTTAGGTCTGGACTGGAAGCCTGGCAGATCATAGGCGTGCCCTCCCCTGGGATCTCTAATGAGGGACAAAGCATTGATCTGGCCAGTCAGTTAAAAACATGGAGGGCCCCTGGCTGGGTCCTGAATGCCTTCAGAGGCTGGAGATCTGGAAGGGTGAGCTAGTGGCAGGGCTGTAGCTGGGGGTTTAGCACAGCCCTGGCAGGCCAAGAAGACACACTCAGCACACAAAGACTGCTCCAGGGAGCATCCCAGCAGGGAGCTTCTCAAAGGGATCCTAAGGTTGGTCTTGTGCAGTGTCACACCAGGAGTGCAGGAGGGGGGGTTATCTCCTCCTTCGCTGCACTCTTTGGCTGAGGAGCAAGCACCAGATCTTCACTCCTCCCTCACTCCACACCCTTGCAAAAGTGTGGGCACACAGAGTCAGCATTCCAAGGGACACCTGCTTGGTAGGAGGGCCATCCTCTGCTGGAAAACAGCTGGCCGTGTGCAGGTGACCACCTTTTCAGAGCTGACACAGAGTTGGGGAAGTCAGGGCCACCAAGGAAGGGCAGCCTGAGAGCCAGAGGGAGTGAGGCTCAGCCCCTCTGCAGAGGTGGGGACAGAGACCGGGAGAGACTGACCCTCACAGGCACCGAGGCAGAGAGAGACCCCAGCAAAGCCCCTGCATCAGTGGTCTTCAACCCAAAGACTGTTTGGGCACTCAGGCCCCAATCCTGCCAGAGACACTCATCTCCTGTGGGTCTCAGCCTGGAGCGCAACTGGCTCTTATTCCACTGGGAATGTCTCAGACTTCCCTCCCCTTGAGCTATTCTGGTGGTGTGGGGGTTTCCTAAGGGACTCAGGTAGCAGTCTGGTTGGAGCAAGGGACCCCTCAAGATGGCATCCCCCAGGGGTCCAATGACAGGCTGGCCCTGGACACTGGGGACTGCTGCCTGGTGGCCTAAGGCTGGCAGTCACCATGACGCTGGCTCCCAGGCCTTGGAAGATGTGTGTTAGGCCACTTGGCAGCAGTGAGTGTGGACCAGTCAGACCACCGCCCACCGGCCTCTCCCTGATTGTTTCTGAGCAGCAAGGGTGTGCCTAGCAAGTGTCCCCACAGGTGTCACGCCCAACTTGTGAGCAGGTACTCCTCTGCCCACTGCAGAGTTCAGCCTTGCAGGGGTAGACCTGCCTGAACATGTTTACTGCTTCCTGCTGGGCCTGAAAATGGTAGCCCCAGCCCATATGCTGCCACCTCCTGTGCCCTCCTGTTGCATCACACCTGTTGTAGGGGATGCTCCTCACCCAGCACCCACAACACTTGGAGGGTGAGGCAAGGCCCAGGCCAGGCCCCCAGGTATTCCTCTGTGGTTGTCCTGGTGTTGGCGAGTGGTCCTGAGGAGGCAGGGTCCGGAGGTTATCTGGGGCAGCACACTCCTCAGGGCAGTGTTGCCCAGGGAGGCCCCTTGGCTGAGAGGACCCCGGATGCTGGCATTCAGGAGCAGACCCCCCTCTTCTGTCAGACGGGTGGGCAGGCAACTGAGGCCTGGCCCCAGAGTTTGTAGGCAATTTGCAGAGAAGGGTTGGTGCTAGTGACTGGGCATGCCTTGGAGGTGGTGGCTGAGGAAGAGGTGACTCTGGAGGCATTGGACAGCATAGAGACCTGGGCAAGGGAGAGACTTGGTGGTGGCAGTGGCCGTGGCAGGCAACGGGAGCAGCCAGGGACTACACCCGCAGACACCACCCCACCCCTCCTGGAGGCAGTGCAGGTCCTTCACTTAGAGTTGAAGCCAATGAGCTGGCAAGTGAGCTGCGCCCATTGGAGGCTGATGCTCAGAATCAGCCAGCATCACAGCCCCATCTGCATTGCCGACGAGGTATCATTATTCAGGGCATCCGTGGCTTCTGGGCAAAAATCATATCCTTGCTGCTTCTTCTTCTGGCAGCACCCAGTGTGGCTGGCCTATGGCAAGGGATCCTTGGGGCAAGGCTTGAGGGGAGTGCTATCTAGGGGAGAGGGTAGGTGTGGATACTACTCAGGCAAAAGAGTAGCCCTCTTGTACCAAAGGTCCCAGGTGTGAGCACACTCTTACCTTGCTGGCCCAGAATCCTTGGCATAGAGCCTGGATCTTCTCCCTGCTGATTGCATGTGATAAACAGCCTTGGGAGGGGTGGGTGAGTCCCAGAGGGAATCAGTGAGGGGACTTGGGGGTCGTTAGTGGACACCAGGTGAGTAACTGAAGAAATGCTTTCCATACAAAGTTCATGTTCAGTGAAAAAAAAAAATGGCCCTTGGGGTGAAGGCACAGAACAGAGCCCCACATTAGGGACTGGCTAGGTACCCAGAGACTGCTTATATCTGGTCATCAGCAACTGGGTAGCTGATGGAAGTGGGGATAAGGATGTCCCAGGGAGCAGGGCCTGCCTATATTGCTTCAGGGACACACACCACCCAGGTGGGTAGGGCGGGCCTGCCTGTAGCTAGTGCTGCAGCAGTGGAGAGACTCTGGTGATTTCCCCTTCATGGGTGGCTTGAAGGTCTCTCAGTCAGTTGATAGACCTTAACCACCCTTGCCCTGTTGGCCAGCCCCATCCTCCTCAGTGGCAGCAGTCTCCATGACCTTAGCCAGTTTGTGGACTTTCCTCAGATATCAGCCTGGCTGAGTGACCTAGATGAGGACATGCTGGGCTACATGATCAACCTGAAGGTGAGCCCAGGGAGAGGGAGTCTGTGGAGCTGCGTGAAAGTTCAGGGAAAAGACTGATCCATGGCAAGGGTGAGGAAAGCGTAGTTCTCCTGGATGGAGGTCTTCACCCACTCCTCCACTTTGTACTGTCAGGTGCATGAAGGCAGATTGCTGCAAGCTCTCCTTACTTTTTGGAACAATCCCTACATTCATGATGATGTGGTTGTCAAGGAACATTTTGTGCACATCTCCTCAGGAAGGCAATAGCAGGTGGGGAGGACTGACCTTGAATTACTGGAACCAGCAGGCAGGTGCCTTCTCACACAGACCTCTTCTGGCAGGATACAGGCCCTCTCACTCCACTTCCATTCAGTGGCACCAGGACTAAGATGAGAGGCCTACAGTCGCAGGCAATGACAACACCTTTCTTAAGTTCTTCAGCGGGCTTTCAGACTACAAATTTGCAGGCTCTAGCAGGGTTGCCAGGTGGTTGCTCCATGACAAAAGCCTTGAATGGCCTGGGTGGTTTCCCCTATCAGGGTGGAGTTTTGGTCTTATCACTGTCCTGCTGCCCCTGGCAGATCATTTGCCAGGGCCTGTGGCCAGATTTCCTGCAGTACTACCTGAGGAGGAAGGCACACAGAGAAGGAACCATGAGGAGAGTTGAGCTTCCCCTGGGGGATGGCTGCCCAAGTGTATGTGTGCAAATAAATGTGTTGATTCTGGAGCCACTTTATTAGTAGACTTTAGAAAATAAACTAATAATATTAGCCTTATTTTTTTAAGATTTATTTATTTAGGTATACAAGCACTGGGTACAGTCAGAAGTGCAGGAGGGTGAGAGAATTCACCAGAACCAGAGTGGGAAACAGAACAGGCAGACTGATGACACACTGCTGAGGGGAGCAGAGGGCAGCAGGAGAGATCTGCATGCCCTGTGGGACCCTCGCCTGGTGGCCAGGGATAAAATCAATGTTGCAGAGGCTACAGTCAGCTTCACAACCAGACACGCAACTGCAGCACCACTAGGGAAGTCCTATTCTGTTTTTTGGTTTTTTTTTAAGATTATTTATTTAAACAAGCACTGGGTACCGTCAGAAGCGCGGGAGGGTGAGAGAGTTCACCAGAGCCAGAGCCGGGAACAGAACAGGAAGACTGACAAAATACACTGCTGAGGGGAGCAGGGGGTGCAGCAGGAGAGGTTTGTGTGCTACGTGGGACCCTCACTGACAGCTGGGATTGAACCAGCGCTGCAGATGCTGCAGGCAGCTTTGCAGTCCAGCGCTCAACTGCTGCGCCACTAGGGCAGCCCTATTTTCTCTATTTTTATATTGATTTATTCATTCATTTTTGCATATCTTATTTCCTAAAAACATTTTCCCCTTCCTTTCCTAATCAAAGTCTTTTTGTGTATAAATTTCCCTCTATTTGATTGTGGGATCACACTGGTTTTGATATGTAACAAATTTATTTACCCTTCATTCCCCATTCCTAGAAACTCTTTTGAGAAATATTTATTTAGAATAATAATTTTTGGAATTATACTTAGGATGATGCTTCAGTTGTGAAATCTATGGGGTTCACATTACAGTTTTATTAGATTTCAAATTAAACTTTTTCTCAGAGGTGGCTTCTTTCACACATGCTCTCATCCCTTTAATGTGTTAACACTGGTGATAGAATAGTTACTATTTGTGTATTATATGTAATCTCTAGGAATTATTATTAAATCAACCAAAATGTGGTTTTAAAATCATCTGGTGTTTTGGGGGCCTCCCTGGTGTCTCAGGCAGTTGACCGCAGAGCTATGAAGCTGTGCACAGACTCTGCAGTGCCGGTTTGGTCCCTGCTGGCTGAGGAGCAAGCCAATGTTGCAGCAGACCTCTCCTGTCTTGCTCGCTGCTCCTCTCAGCAGTGTATTTCTGTCAGTCTGCCTGTTCTGTTTCCCCCTCCATCTCTGGTGAATCCTCTCACACTTCCACACATATAGACTGTACCCGGGTTCATATATATATATATATATTATATATATATATATATATATATATATATATATGTCTTTCCAAATAAAATAAAATGAAATGAAAGCATCTGTTGTTTGGTTTTCCTCCATCTTTAACCTTTTAATGACACTGTCCTTGCTCTGCGAGTTAGTAACTTGAATGTGGCTTCATCACTGTTGCCTGAGAGTTTTCTTGTTTTCAGCAACATTGTGAGTGGCATACAGGTTCATATTTTAAAATATTTTCCAGGTGCATAAAAGTTCACTTTTGCTTGGCCTCCCTGGTGGCACAAAATGTTTAGAAGCAACCTATGAAGCTATCCTCAGCCAGTGCATCACAAGTTCAATCCCCAGCAATGCTCCAACACAGAGCAAGCAGAACAACTGAAGAGAAGGACTACACCAAATAAAGGTCAGGACTCTGGAAGATGGAAATGACACATTTTAGATAGTTGATGGCGGTCCTGTCAAACTAAACAAATTTTGAGAGTGAGCCAAGTAATTTCTGGTATATTTCACCACCTTGTGCACACACACAAAAAAAATCATTGCACAAAATTTAGCACAATATCCTTGATTGTTATTGGAATATGAGGATTATTTCATCCTTTCTACACTCATTGGGATTTTAGTGGAATGCAGGGAATTTACATTTGTGTTTTCATTAAAATCACAAACAATGGGTTATACCACTGTAAGATATCCAAGGTTTTTTTTTTGTATGTGCAGTTGTAAAAATTCCTGTATGTAATTGTTAACTTCTCTTTTATTTACATCTATGATAAATTATTTTCAAGTTATTATCATTTGCCATTTAATTGTTTTCTAAGAAAACAACCTATTTATTGAATACTTAACATATACTGATGGTAATTTTTCTAGCTAAGGCATGCTAATACTAGTTTGGTTTAAGCAGTCTGCAAATATAAGTGATTTTGTCTTCTATTCTAATATTTAAATACATTTTAACATCTTCCTTGGTGTTTATTATCTAAGCTGAAGAGTTGAAGGTGATTAAACTGTTTGTTTTATTTCTGCACTAACTAGAAGACAAATTTTCCAGGATCTCAATTAGAGAGATCATTGTTATTTCTGGATGATATTTACATATTTAAACATTTTTTTTAAACATTTCTCTTAGAATTACTTTCTAAGGACCATCTTACTTGGATTTTCCTTTATCAAAATTTATTGCCATGAGTTATATTGATATACATCTTAAAACTTCAATATGACTATTTTTATTTTGGGGAACTAGACCTGCATACAATCTTTCAACATTTATTTAGATTTTTTCATGTGAGCTCTAAAAGGAAATTATTCTCTTTTTAAAAAATTGCTATCAAATTTAAAACAGAATGTGAAACTTATATTCAAAATAAATTCAGACAATCTGTGTATTATCCATAGTCAATCAGCAGATTATGTCATCCACCAATTTAATACTTCAGCATGAACATTTGAAATGAGGACAATTGAGAATCAGTAGACACAGGATAAATTACTGCTCTTTCACTTTTTTTTTTTTTTGATTAAAAGTCAAACTTAGATTTTGAAGTGTCCCTCCTCTGTTCATGCCAGGAAGGGCAAAATCAGCCTGCAAACAACAACAGAGGACACTAGCTAACAAATTTTGCTAAGGTTTCATCTCCATGCTTGTAAAATTATAACATCCTTACTTTGTTTTTATTTTAAAGATTTGTGTGTTTCGGCCTCCCCGGTGGCGCAGCAGTTGAGCAATGGGTTGCGAAGATGCCTGCAGCCTCTGCAGCGCCCGTTCGCTCCCCCACCACCAAGCGAGGGTCCCACATGGCACACAGACCACTCCTGCTGCCTGCTGCTCCCCTCAGCAGTGTACTTCATCAATCTGCCTGCTCTGCTCTTCCCTCTGGCTCTAGTGAATTCTCTCACCCTCCTGCACTTCTGACTGTACCCAGTGCTTATAAGCATAAACAAACAAACAAACAAATAAATAAATAAATCTTTAAAAAATAAAGATGTGTGTATTTATAAAGAACCAGGATACATGCCAGATGTGTGGGAGTGTGAGAGGATTCACTGGACACAGAGCCGGAAACAGAACAGGGAGATTGACCACGCACACTGAGGAGGGGAGCAGCAGGCAGCAAGACCGGACAAGTCTGCTGCCCACTGTGGGAATATCGCCTGGCAGCCAGGATCGAAACCAGGCTGAAGACACTGCAGACAGCTTAACAGTGCAGCGGTCAACTGCCTGTGACACCAGGACCCTACTTTGTTGTTTTCTTTTTTAAAATATTTATTTATTAATGCATACAAGAGCTGGGGTATAAGCCAGAGGTGCAGGGCTGAGAGGATTCACTGAGAGAGGAGGGAGCAGAACAGGCAGATGTAATGAAGTATACTGCTGATGGGAGCAGCAGGTGAGACAGGAGAGGTCAGCTGGGCCATGTGGGTAAGATAATTGGCTGGGCAGGGATCAAACTAGTGCCATAGTGGCTGGCAGTATCTTGATAGTGCTGTCCCTAACCCCTGTGACACTGGGAAGGCCCCCCACCTCCCTTTGACCTAGCATTTCTGAAGAACAGTCTTAAGCCACATCTTTTGTGGTCCTCCTTTTCCCCAGTACTGGCATACCTGCTCATGAGGGAAGGACAAAGTCCCCAAAGTGAGTGCAACTGAGTCTCAGCCACAACACCTGTGGATTCTACAAACACAGCCAGGACTGGGGTTCCTCCAGGACAGGACAGCCCATCCAAGGGCATAATTGTTAGTGGTGTGGATTCTCTAGTCCAGCCTGAAAGCTTCTACTTGCCATTTTCTTGTTAATTTGCCTTTTGTTACAGGGATCTCATCCAAAATTCCAGTGGGCTGAGGGAAAATGATGTTTCCTGCCCCTACAAATCTTTCTAGAGTATTCTGAACCAGCACTTCTCACCTTGAGCACACTGGAAAGGTATGAAGTTACAGTTCTACTCCCATCCCATTACTGCCACCCTCAGTGTCCATTCAGTTACACTGATGTTGTAACAGGGAAGTGCCCAGGAAAACGGGAGGTTCCAGGTTCTCAACATCACCTAAGGAGGATGGAGCTGAGGAGGAGGAAAAGCTGCAGAGAGGACTAGAGAAAGGAAGAAAGAAAGATGGGGAGCAAAGGGAGACCTGGAGGAGGAACATGGAGCAGAGAGAACAGTGAAGAAGCTGCACTTGCTTCCTGGTCTTGAAACAGGTGTTGGTTGAAGTAGATGTGCCTGAGGGTCACATGGGGGAGGTTAATAATGTCAGCTTTTATTTGATTTTGATTGTGCTCCTTCTGTCACAGACATGCCGGTTCCCTTCTGTCCCTTTCCTCTGGGTCCCTGCAGGAGGTGCTCTACAATTGGTCACGACTCCCAGGCCTCAGTGATGCTGCTGTTTTCCAACCCTGATGGCTGGGCTTTTTACCAGAGGGGATGTGGTAACTTTTGGTGCTTGATTTGGACATTTTATTCCTTGGATTTCCTGTTTTGCACTCTTTGCACAGAAATTACATTAAAGTTCATTTCTATTAAATGACTGATGCACTAGAGGGGGTTTTGATTGATGTGGTGTATGGCAAAACCACTTAGAACAGGCAGGTTTGGGTTCTGGGCTGCTCCCTGTGTGCCCTGTAATAATGTGAACCACGCAGGTTGTCATTTCTAGCAAACATCCAGGTGATGCTTCACTGTTATCAGAACCACAAGTTTTCAGTTAGATGGACAGTAGTCATTACCTAAGGGTACACATAACTTGGCATGGTTTGCTTGTTACAGCCAGGACATGACAGTTCCACTTCTGTCCCCTGTCAGGCTCAGTCTCTGGTCCTCATGCCTCCAGGCAGTAAAGCTGGACTACCCCTCCCCCCCACCCACCCCCTTGATTTGTGTAGAAACAAGTTGTTCCTCTAGCTCTGCTATGATGGTGTTTCGGTGATGATTTTGTTTTCTCCCAATGCTGCCATTATCACATATTGCTGCACCTCTCCCTGCAGTGACCCTCAGGGCTAATGGTTGTTTCCATGGTCCCTGAGGTCCGGCGTGGGCAGGGAACCATGCGCGCAGGGGGAGAACAGCAAACTCCCTAAGATGCAGAGAAGCCAAATGCCTGCCAAGAGATAACGACCACCAGAAGCTGCCACAAAGATGATTAAAAGAAATGCTGACCACCTGGAAACTTATCTCGCTTTCTCAAGGCCCACAAACTTTATTCTGCTACAACTGTCTCTCTAAAATCTTTCCCTTTTCTGGTCATTAGTTGCTAATTAAAAAATAAAATTATAAAAAGGCTGATACAAATGAAACATTACTAAACTCTGTGTAACAATAGAATGGTTAGTTTAATGATTTCTCTGTTGTGTCCTTGGCTTTGTTAGCTTTTATGATAAAAATATTACTTTGTGAAAAGTATATTCACTCTTCCTATGCTTTTAGAGAACATATAAATACTGGCCAAAAACCCAAAATTACACTCAGATTTACACTCTCTCTTGAAGTGTGTCTGTTTGTGATTTCTTTAACCGAATCTCTGACCACCCTGCGCAGTCTCTCAACCCTGAGAGGGCCTCATCGTCTACTGCTGTGCTGGTCCGTGGCAACATATCACTGTGGAAACAGTTAAATAGTCTCTTAAAAACATGGCAGCCACTGTAACGAAAAGCACCTGAGTGGCCAGCTCTGGGATCACCAGGCCTGCATGGCCCCAGGCATGTTGGTTTTGTGTTGGGCAGCAAAAGGGTTGCTTGTCCCTGGAATAACCTCACTTTCCTGCTGGCACTGTGTCCCCGAGGGCAGGCCATGGACAAAGTCCCCAAAGTGAGTGCAACTGAGTCTCAGCCACAGCACCTGTGGATTCCAAAACACAGCCAGGACTGGGGTTCCTCAGCAACAGGACAGCCCATCCAAGGGCATGACTGCTAGGGAGGTGGAGTCTCTATTCCAGCCTGGAAGGACCAGGTGACACCCAGAAATGCTTTTAAAGAAAAGAGCTGGGGGCCAAGGCTCTGTTGGGAGTGGGCAGGAGTGTGGAAGGGGACCCACTGGCCACGTTGTGCTGGTGGCCAGGGCAGGGCTGGGCCTTGGTGCTGAAAACCCTGGCTTTGGCCTGATCTAGATATATGGGGTGCAGGAGGGAAGGAGGAGTTAGGAGGAAGTGGGCAAGAGGGTGGGGGACCAAGAGCAGAACAGGAGGGAGGGAGAAGAAAGGGAGAAGTAGACTGAGGGAGGGAGCAGGAGAGAGAGAGAGGGATGGGAGGGGGAGGAAGGCAGGCAGGAGAGAAGGGGAAAGAGGGAGAAGGACAGGGAAGGAGGAGGCACGCAGGAGGGAGACAGGAAGGGGAAGGAGCAATGCTTCAGGCTACAGGTGAGAGGCTCCACTTCAGGTTGGCTTTATAGTCCACATCAGGACACCTGTTGCCTCACCTACCAGGACATCCGGGGGCGGGAGGGGCAGGATAGTTTGACTGAATGTAACCTAGTCATTAAATTCTCTTTTCCCAGGAAGCCTTTCAGCAGCAGTGAGTACCTCTGGGTACTTACTTAGTTCAGTTTAACAGATCTCAGATGCTCCTAATCCAGCTGCCCTCATGGTAGCCCAGGAAGCAGCTAGCAGACCCACTACAAGTGTGATGGCCATGGAGACTCTTTTTGTACAGCGAGGGGGGTTTCCATACCAAGTTGTGTCTCTCCACATGAAGACAGATGGGTCAGGCATCAGAGTGACAAGGAAACATGACTGACTACATGGGATCATGCACGATGTACCCCCTGAGCACAGGCTAGGAAAGTGCTCTTTGGGGTGCAGATCCAGGAGCTATGAGTTAAAAGAGTTGTGGTTTTTCCCAACAGGGCACTGGACCTAGGACAGGATTTGAAAGGGAGTTAGGTGAAGTCTTTGGAGGGAACAGTTGTTGGTCAAGTATGACTCTGATCCAGCAGTTGGAAGTGAGGGCTATACTGGAGTGGTTGAGAGCTGAGTACAATGTGTTAATCATGCCTAGAACACAGACATTTGTTGGGAGAGATCAGGGGAAGGTAGCAGAAGACCAGGTTGTTCCTTTGTCTCTTTCGAAATTACTGTCAGGCTGGGTATGAATACAGATTTAATCATCAAGGTAAGCATATGATGTCTTGGCAAGTTCATCAGACCCAGTTGGAGCATGGTACTAGTTTTCCACATGGTGGAGCTCGGATTTTTGGCCATTTATCATCAAAAGGTACAGACAAGTACAGACACATCAAAAGGGAAGTCAGGGAGGGGCTGTAGTGACCAGTGATATATATATATATACCAGTGATATATATATATATATATATATATATATATATATATATATATATATATATATACCTTCTCTTTCAGTGGGCTGGGTGTTCTCATTCTAAGGAACAAAAGTGTTGGCAAGTGTCTGTCCTGGGGTGGGACACCACATATGCATACATCTCTCCTCAGAAAAGGTGAATATTTGCCATAATACCAATATCTCCAGCCTGTCTTGCTGCATATCAAGGGGCTGGCACCCATCTATCATGATCTGGACTAGAGAGCTTTCCTTCTCCCAAAGGGTGGAAGGGTTTTGTGGAAGGATCTAGAACTCCACTTTCTTTATTTTAAAGATTAATCTATTCATACAAGCACTGGGTACAGTCAGAAGTGTGGGAGGGTGAGAGAATTCACCAGAGCCAGAGCGGGGAGCAGAGCAGGAGACTGACAAAGTAAACTGCTGAGGGGAGCAGTGGGCTGTAGGAGAGGGTCCATGTTGGAACCTCGCCCTGTGGCTAGGGATGGAACTGGTGCTGAGAGGATGTGGGCAGCTTCACAATCCAGTGCTCAACCACTGCGCCACGGGGGAGGCCCTAGAACTCCACTTTCAAACCACAGTCACCTGGAGTTCAGAGGACAGCCCCAACATATGGAAGGGAGGGTGAAGAACAAGCTCAAGAGAATATTGACAAGCAGGTTAATTTTACAAGACATTTAAAGACAATTATGCCCAACCAGCATCAGGTAGCCCAAGGAGAGAAGGCATCGAGCTCTCCAATCCCGGCTATCAGAAGCCACCGTGGCTAAGCCAACTGCAAGGTGAGCTGTACCAGGACCAGTTGGAACTCTGTCCTACTGAGTGGATGCCACCTTATAATCCTTCTCTTGAAGAGCAGAACCACTTTGATCTTATACTGTCTCCACAGCTCCCCACACACACAGCCACAGAACTGGACAATGTTGTTTGTTCTGTGCCACAATCTCCCTCAGCCCCTGGCCCCACACTCTGGACATTCAGGGAATGTTATGCAGCCTCTGAGAGCTGTTCTAGGGTATTACTTAACCTGTCAGATTCCAGCTATGGAATTTTCCGTTTTCAATTTCACATCCTTTCACTGACAACCCTTCCCTTGATGTACTGCATCTGATGTGAGCATTCAGGTTTGTCTGCATTGTGTCAGGTAGTAAATTGTGTTGTCTGCTATGTTTTGTTTCTTTCTTAGGGACCGATTCACCAATGCTTTCATTAACAGCCTTTGCCTATAACTTTTCTTTTTTTGTGGTATTTCATGCTAAAGGCACAATCACATAGCTAATGCCAGTGTTGGGAAAATAAATTTGTTATGGGGATTTTCAGATTAAGCTTTAATATGCAAATTATACACTTATAACATAAAATTTTCATTTTAATTCAGCTGCTATGAGTGACTGTTTACTTGCACTATTGCTCCACGTAATATTCCTTTACAACACATTGTCAGTTGCTCATGACAATGTGATGTAAAGGAATCTCTTTGCCTTGAAAGCAATGTACTTAAAAAACAATTGGTGCTTTGCATTAACTTCACCATCAGACCTTTGGCTCACTGTGAATCCAGTCTCAGAAATGCAAAGTGGTAAGTATGCTCAAGACCATGTGACACTGTCATGGTTATCTTTGAAATCTTTGTCACTTTGGTAAGATGGATAATTATGAGTTGCCACAATAGTCTGTAAGCTTCTGCGCCTCCCCGGTGGTGCAGCGGTTGAGCGCTGGGTTGTGAAGCTGCCCGCAGCCTCTGTGGCGCAGGTTCGATCCCCGGCTGCTACCCAGCCACCAGAGGAGGGTCCCGCATGGCGTGCAGACCTCTCCTGCCGCCCGCTGCTCCCCTCAGCAGTGTACTTCAGTCCTTCTGCCTGCTCTTCTCCCCGCTCTGGCCCTGGTGAATTCTCTCACCCTCCCGCATTTCTGACTGTACCCAGTGCTTGTATGTATAAATACATAATAAAAAATCTTAAAAAAATAGTCTGTAAGCTTCCACTTAAATTTCAAACTCCTTTTAACACTCTTTAAAACATCCCCACAGTGATTCTATGAGGAATAGCAAGGGGTTAGAGAGAATGGGGAGGGCCCCATATATGGAATAGGAAGAAAGGGCAACTGATCCATGATAAATACTCCTGGTGACACCAAGGGCAGTGAAGCTTGCTGGAGTCAAGCTTTCGATGTTCTGCACCAGAGTCAAGAACATGTGAGAGGATCATAAAGATTATGTTTGTGATAGTAACATGTCATTTGTCCCTCCAGGGAAATGCCATTTTGTTTAGGCATGATGTGAATGCCTGGGTTTATGTGGCACAAAATGTTCAGTATATACTCTGACTTTTGCCTTGTGGGGGAACATATGTTGAACAGATCTTTCCATCCTACTAGGGAGTTGTGAACTCCCCATGAGGGCCTTATGGAATTACAGCTTTCTCTAATGTTTGGATAAGCCCATGTCTTACTCTCCACTTTGTCCTCAACTACTTTGTGGATGACCAGATTTGGTTTTTCACTAATTCACCCTGGTTTTATAATAAAGTTCTAATAGAACACCCTGAAGCATTTCTAGTGATTTTCAAACGAGAAAACCACACTGCCAAATTAGCCATCATGAGTGTGAGGCTTTTTGTTCTTCTGCCACCACAGTGCCTTACCCATTGTGTTGAATGGGGTGGGAATTAAAAAAAAAAATATGTGTGCGAATTTCATTTGTTTCTTCGTTTGTTTTTTAACAGAAGATGGATTTTTTTTTTTTTTGCTTGGCAGATGAAAGGAATGAGAAGTAACAGATTCTTCTCGTGCTTCTCCCTGAATGGGACAGTACAGCATCACAGACTATGGATGAGAAGGGTCACAGAAAAGATACCCACATCTCATGAAGCATCTGTGATGTTTGTCCCCTTTCCAAGAAAGTTCAGGTAATGGGATACGGAGACACTAGAAGACCCAATTCCATCATGTCAGCTGTGCTGTGTTGTCTTATAGGTTGTCTCACACAAAGATTCCTTTTCATTTTAAATAGTGTTCTACAATATGTGTCCTTGCAAAGAGTGTAGTTACTTACACGGAAGGTTTTCCTACACCCTGGTTGGAGCATTGTGGGCTGTAAAATAAACCTGCAAGGGCAGCACAGAGCGACACCTTGCCAGTGGAGTGTGTTTTTTTAAGTATTTACATTTCGCATCGCGGTTCATTTCTGTGCCATGTTGGTGTCTCCTCTCAGGTACAGCCCCTGCAAAATCCCCTCCACCAAGTCCCGCTTGACCCGTCACCACACAGCCAGTGTGATTTACGGATGCTTGACAGCATCCAGCTTTGGATTTTCCTGTTTTTAAATCCCCATCCTTTTATTCATCCCCCTTTCCCTGGTCTACTGAATTTGATGTGGACGTTCAAATTCTTTTCTCCATTGTGTCAAGTTGCAAATTGCCTTTCCTCCTGTGATTTGTATCTTTCCTGGCTACTTACTCACAAATGCTTTTATTAACATCCCTCACCTATCACTTTTCTGTTTTGTGTGCTTTTTTGTTAAAGGCACAAATCACCTCTTCAGAATCAAGATACATTGAATGGTCATTGTTCTATCAACTGACTTGGAAGTACTGTCTCTCATTTTTATCCTAAATTGATGTGTACGTAAGTGTACCTGAACGATTTGTGTTTGGAACTTCTTAAATATGAAATTTACAGTTTGTTGACTATAAAACCTCACATTAAAATTCTGGGACCTGGAGGCTCTGGGAGGTAGATGTTTCTTTGTGCTCGATGAAACTGTTTTTAACCCAATACAAAATGACTTAAAAATACGGATAATAAATTATCCAGAATCAACATATTCATCTGCTCAGTTTTCATTCCAATAGCACATATTTTTTTCATTAATTAGTAAATCTACCTGAAATTTGTATGTGGAAGTATTTAGAAAGAGAAATGCAACATCATTATTATTCTACATATCCAATGATGACAGACCATTAATTAAAGTGCTACTATCAGTTTGTTTCTCACTGATCACAAATGTACATGATATGTGCTATGTGTGATGTATTTAATATATGTGGGCCTGGGTAGGTGTGTGTATACGCGTACCTCTAGCAGTAATATCTACTCTTTACTATATTTATCCAACACTTCAACAATATTATCTATTTTAATTACAAGAATTTTATGATGAATTTTAATTTCTGGTAAATTACACTACTGTGTGCACACAGAAATCACTGCACAAAATTTAGCACAATATCCTTGGTTATTTTAGGAATATGAGGACTGTTTCATCCTTTCTCCACTCACTGGGATTTTACTGGATTGCAGTGAATTTACATATTTTTTATTTAAATATTTTATTTTATATAATTCTTACATCTTTTTTCATCTTTGCACAATGTATGCATTATCATTTTGGTTATATTCCCCATACAGTTGCACCCCCACTTATTTTGACACTTGTCCTTTCTTTTCCCGCCCCTCCCCCCATATTGTGTCTGTGGTTTATAGTTGCTTGTTGATTTTGAATTTTACTTTGTATTGATTAGTCTTTTTCCTGGTCTCTTATTTAGGTTTTCTAAATTGCTGCTATGAGTGAGACCATCCGGTATTTTTGTTTTTCTTTGTGACTTATTTCACTGAGCACAATCCCTTCTAGCTACATCCATGTTGCTGCAAACTGCATGTGTTTATCTTTTTTGAATGCTGAGTAATACTCCATGGTGTATATGTACCACATCTTCTTGATCCAGTAATCTATTTTGGGGCATTTGGATTGCTTCCACAGCTTAACTATTGTAAATAGTGCTGCTATAACACAAGTGCAAACTGGTCTAACCACTATGGAGAGCTGTGTGGAGATTTCTGGACCTACTAAACATAGAGCTTCCATAGGATCCAGCAATTCCAATCCTAGGTATTTACCCAAAGGACACAGAAACATCAATTCCAAAGAGCACCTGCACCCCTATGTTTACATAAGCAGCACTGTAGCTAAGCTTTGGAAACAACCCAAATGCCCAAAAATAGATGACTGCATCAAGAAGATGTGGTACATATATACCATGGAATATTACTCAGCGTTCAAAAAAGATAAACACATGCAATTTGCAGCAACTTGGATGGCGCTGGAAGGGATCATGCTCAGCGAAATAAGCCAGAAAGAAAAAGAAAAATACCGGATGCTCTCACTCATAGCAGGAATCTAGAAAACTTAAATAGAGGACCAGGAAAATTAATAACTATAAGAACATGAAAATCAAAGTCAACAAAAAACTATGAACCAGAGACACTCTATGGGGGATAGGGGGCAAGGGGATGGATTGGGGTCAAAATAAGGGGGCTGCAATTGAATGGGGAATATAAAAATACAATTTATTATATAAATTATTAAATAAATAATAGATTAAAAATTGATGATAATTATGTAAATAGGAAACAATCTTATCAGAGAACTATTAAACTGAAATACATAATTAAAAAAAAGGAAATATCCACACAGCTCTCCATACTGGTTGGACCAGTTTGCACTCCCATCAGCAGTGCAGGAGAGTTCCTTTTTCTCCACAACCTCGCCAACATTTGTTGTTGCTAGTTTTTTCAATATGTGCCATTCTCACTGGTGTGAGATGGTATCTCATGGTAGCTTTGATTTGCATTTCCCTGATTACAAGTGATGTTGAACATTTTTCATACTTGGGAATAAATCTAACAAAAGATGTAAAGGACCTAACCAAAGAAAACTATAAAACACTGTGAAAAGGAATAGAAGTAGATACAAAGAAATGTAAAGCCATCCCCTGCTCATGGATTGGAAGAATTAACATCATCAAAGAGGCCATCCTACCAAAAACAATATACAGATTCAGTGCTATTCCAATAAAATTTTCAGTGACATTATTCAAAGAAATAGAACAAATATTGATGAAATTCATATGGAATTACCAAAAACCCCAAATAGCCAAAGATCTTCTGAAGTCAGCAGATTATGTCATCCCCAAATGTAATACTTCAGCATAACCATTTGAACAGAGGGCCATTGAGAAGCAGTAACCCCAGAAAAAATTCCCTGCTCTCCTACTGTTTCACTAAAAGCAAAACATACATTTTGAAGTGTCCCTCCTACATGCAGGCCAGGAAGGACAAATCAGTTTTCAGAAGGCACCAGAGGAATCTAGCTAACAAATTCTGCTAATATTTTCATCTCCACCCTTCTGATCCTCAATCTAACTTCCTTTGCTCTGCCATTTCTAACAAGTTTACTTGTCTTTGCTCTATCCACCAGAGTTCTAAGCCACCTTGTTTGTGGTCCTTATTTTCCCTTGGTGCATTGAACCTATATATGAGGGAAACTTGCTGCCTGTGTTAGCAAGATTCTATTTGTTGTTATTTTGTTAATTTGCCTTTTATTACAGGATCAGCTTAGAAATCCAAAGGGTTAAGGAGAAATTATGTTTCCTCCTCCTATAGGATTTTCAGGAATAATATGAACCAGTGTGTCTAACTCTTGAGCACACTGGAAAGGTGTGAAATTACAGCTCTACTCCCATCCCGTTACTGCCACCCTCAATGAACATTCAGTTATACTGATGTTGTAGTGGGGAAGTCCTCTATAAAAATCCTTGGCTTTTGCCACAAAAGAAACCATCACAAAATCAAAAAGGCAACCACACCACACACCGAATGAATTTCCAAAATACATAAAGTACTAATGCATTCCAACAAATAAGAATCCAGCAACCCAATGAAACAATGGGCAGAAAACATACTTAGTTGCTTAGTAAAGAAGACATTAAGATGGCCTACTAGCACATGGAAAATTGTTGAACCCCACATATTATCAGGGAAATGCAAATCAAAGCTCTGATGATATATCCTCACTTCAGTCCTGTGAGAATAGTCCACATCAAAAATAATGAAGAAAAATGTTAGGGAGAATGTGGAGGTAAAGGAAAGCTCATGCACTGTTGGGAATGCAAGTTGGTGCAGCCCCTGTGGAAAACATAAAGGAGAGAGTTTATAAAAGCAAAAACAAAAATCCTAAAGGATCCAGCAATAACTCTGCTAGGTGTTTACATAAATACGAAAACTCTATAGTACGAAGAGATTTATGTTCAGAGCAGTGCTGCCCACAATTGCCAAATCATAGTACCAACCTGAATGTCTAATAATCAAGAATTGGATGAAGAAATTATGGGATATATATTCAAAGGAGTGCTACTCAGCCATGAAAAAGGATGTCTTTGGGAACAAAATGGACAGAACTTGAGGTGATTATTCTAAATGAAGTAAGTTGGAAAGACAAAGACTGAATGATGACACTTAAGTGGAATATACAAAAAAAAAAAACAAAGAAACAGATAAGACTAAATCAAAACAAAACCCACTACTCAGACTGCAGAACCAAAGTCCCGAGGGGCCCCAGGAGGCTGTGGTGGAATACTCTCAGTGCCTTGGTGGAGGGTGTGGTGTGGTCACATACATATGAGGAGGTAAAAACCTGTACCCCCAAATTTTACCAATAACCCACTCAGTAAAAAATAATGTAATGAAAACAAACATTATTCACTTTTTGGTAGCAAACACACACATTCATACAAATACGAACACACAAACACACTCACTGTTTATCTTCAAAGGATCCAGATAGAGTGAAATATATCACCACCAGGTCCTCAGCCAGGAGGAACACTCCGTCTCCCCTCCCCTGCCACAGGCTTCTCTCCAAAATCTTAAAAATGACCAGTTGTCCAAAATGCACACTCCAGGATGGTGTCTCCTCGATGTGCTGCCAAGTCACAAAACATCAATATTTCCAACCCATTGAGTCCTAAATCATCACTTTGGGGTTTTTCTATGTTAACCTACCTGTGACCTCATTCTATGAAGGGAAAGGTCTGGCCAAAGGGTCAAACCTGCTTGGACGACTGATTGGAGAAACACTTCATTTTATCTTAAACCCTCATGGATCTTCTCAGACCTCACAATGTACTGAACAAGGGACCCTGTGCTTTGTCTAAGGTCCTGTAGCTGGAAGAGGGGCCTTGTGGCTTGCCTGGTGTGGGACAGGAGGTGCCCACACAGCTGTCCCTGCCAGGCAGGGAGGAGAGTGTCCTGACCCAATCCCCACCTAGTGGGGTGCAGCTTGGGCCAGAACCTGGAACTTGCTGACAAGGCAGGACCTTCCATTCTCCATCTGAACCCACAGAGCACACATGTGTGTTAGGGGATGGAGACACAGCACATTGGATTATTTTCATCCTCACTTCATTCTTCAGGATCTAGGATCTGAAATTATAATGTTAACACTCCACAGAGAGTAACTCTCCATGTTTAAAATAAAATAAAGGGCCTCCCCGGTGATGCAGCGGGTTGAGCACAGCACTGTGAAGCTGTCTGCAGCCTCTGCAGCATGGGTTCATTCCAGGCTGGCCAGGGAGAATCCAACATGGTGCAGCAGACCTCCTCTCACTCACCCTCTGCTCCCCTCAGCAGTGTCTTCAGTCCATCTGCCTGTTCTGCTCCCTGCTCTGTCTCTGGTCAATTTTTCACCCTCCTGCCCTCTGACCTGTACCCCAGTTTCTTGCATAAATACATAAAATCTTAAAATTAAATAAATAAATAAAAAGGAAAGAAGGAACAATATGAATATAAGTCCATTCAAAGAGGTGCACGGTTTGCTGTTACAGCCAGGACATGACAGTTCCACTTCTGTCCCCTGTCAGGTTCAGTCTCTGGTCCTCAGGCCTCCAGGCAGTAAATCTGGACTACCCCTTCCCCCACCTTCACTCCTGTCTCCCACCCCCTTGATTCATGAAGAAACAAGTTGTTTGCCTAGCTCTGCTGTGATGGTGTTTCGGTGATGATTTTGTTTTCCCCCAATGCTTTCATTATTGCATATCACTGTGCAAACAGTTAAATAGTCTCTTAAAACATGCCAGCCACTGTAGAGAAAAGCACCTGGATGGCCAGCTCTGAGATGACAAGGCCTGCATGGCCCCAGGCATATTGGTTTTGTGTTGGGCAGCAATTGATTTGCTTCTCCCTGGAATAACCCGAATTCCCCTACTGTGGCTGTGTCCCCAAGGGCAGTCCGTGGACCAAGTCTCTAAAGTGAGTGCAGTTGAGTCTCAGCCACAGCACCTGTGGATTCAGGAAACAGCCAGGACTGGGGTTCCTCCAGGACAGGACAGCCCATTGAAAGACACAATTATTGGGATTTAGCAGAAGAGAGCTAGTTTAATTGCTGAGCGAGAAAGGCACAGAGCCGCTGTTTAAAGGATTGCCTTTCACAGACAATGTGCAGTGGCTGCCCTATTTGGCTCAAGGACTTAGTGTGCTGACCCCTGGGGTAGATGAATCCAGACACCCTTCCAGAGGGAGTGAAGGGGTGTCCTCTACTGAAATAAATGAGGGAAAAATCTCACCCTTGAGGAAGTGAATCCTGGGCCAGGGAACTAATATCATATGGTGCAGTAGACCTCCCTGTCTTGTGGGATATAGGAAGTAAGAGAGACATAATTCAGGTGACATAGGAGGTGACACAGGCAGTGTGGGGGAGTGGGGGAGGAAGCAGGCACTGTGGGTTGGGTCTGCCACAACCCAACCCTCACTCCATGGGTCTAACATGACAGGGGCACAGAGGACAGTGGCTGATGCACAGTCAGGAGATACAGGATGTAATTGTGACCCCCAACTCATGATTGCTACGTGGTTAGCCTAGTGTGGAAGGGTGAGGATCACGAGACCACGACTAGGGCTCTGCACCTTGTACCAGAATTATAGCCTCACAAGTCTCTACCTGCTGGGGAGCTAACAGTTTCACTGTGGGCTGGGAGTGAAATATAAATACAGGGAAAAGACACTTGCTGATATAAAAGAAAAAAGATGCTGAGTCCATCCAATGCAAGCAATGCCAGGGGTGCAAAGTGAGGTCCCCTGTCAAGGGCAGCATTGACTGATAGATAGAGAGGAATGACTGGCCTGCCTTCCTCCTCCATGCATGGCACTGTACAATCCTGGGATGATGCCCCTGGGGGGCTGCACAGAATGATGTCAGGTTCAGGAGGGTGACGGTACCACATGGCTCAGTTGTGACTCTTCAGGGTTTACCCACAGGGACAGGCAGCCAGGAACTACTTAACCAAGGTGTTCCATATCTGTGATGTAGGTGTGCACTTTGGTTTCTCTGGCCAAATACCAGCAAATAACAAGTAATGCACAGGTGGGCTGCATGTGGCTGATGCCCATCCCCTCTTTGTCCATAACACTTGCCTTTTCCCTGACTGCCATCTTAGTGACTGAGTCACCTAACCTCATAAGACACTAGCTAGTTGGCCTGTGTCCCCTTGACCAAGGGGTGACTGCTACCCTGAACCAAGATAGTCTTGAGCTGGGAAGAGAGCTTACCAAGGTAACACTCTGAAGGTTGTCCATGACATCCTTCATGGATGTCAGCTGGTATCCCTCATGTCCTTCCCAAAAACTTCTTTTGGTTTTGCATTAGCCTGTGCTGACTTCAGTTGTTTCAACTGTGGAACTCACACTGAGAAGGCTTGGTGCTACAAAAATCTGCAAAGAGCTGATGAGACTCAGCAACAACAAAGAAAATAATCCAGTCAAAAAATGGGCAGAAGAGCTAAAAAGAAACTTCTCTGAAGAGGAAATGCAAATGGCCAACAGACATATGCAAAAATGTTCAACATCACTTGTAATCAGGGAAATGCCAATCAAAACTACCATGAGATACCATCTCACACCAGTGAGAATGGCACATATTAAAAAAACTAGCAACAACAAATGTTGGCGAGGGTGTGGAGAAAAAGGAACTCTTCTGCACTGTTGGTGGGAGTGCAAACTGGTCCAACCACTATGGAGAGCTGTGTGGAGATTTCTGGACCTACTAAACACAGAGCTTCCATATGATCCAGCAATTCCACTCCTAGGTATTTACCCAAAGGACACAGAAACATCAATTCCAAAGAGCACCTGCACTCCTATGTTTATAGCAGCACTGTTTACAATAGCTAAGCTTTGGAAACAACCCAAATGCCCAAAAATAGATGACTGCATCAAGAAGATGTGGTACATATATACCATGGAATATTACTCAGCATTCAAAAAAGATAAACACATGCAATTTGCAGCAACATGGATGGCGCTGGAAGGGATCATGCTCAGCGAAATAAGCCAAAAAGAAAAAGAAAAATACCGGATGGTCTCACTCATAGCAGGAATCTAGAAAACTTAAATAAGGGACCAGGAAAACGAATAACTATAAGAAAGTGAAAATCAAAATCAACAAAAAACTACGAACCAGAGACACTTTTAGGGGAGCGGGGGTGGGAGGGGAGGGACTGGGGTCAGAATGGGGGGGCTGCAATTGTATGGGGAATATAAAAATAAAATTTATTATTAAAAAAAAATACCCTGATTTTAACTCATTTTCCTTATAAACTCTTCCTTCACTCCTTCTGAGACGCTCAGATACCCCCAGGTAAGCAACCCTGACACTATTGCCATCAGCCAGAGCCCCGGGAGGGACAGCACAGCTGTTCTTAGGGACAGCACAGCTCACCTCAGAAGCATGTCCCAGTGGGTGTGGAGAAAAAGGAACTCTCCTGCACTGTTGGTGGGAGTGCAAACTGATCCATCCACTATGGAGAGCAAAAAACGATGAACCAGAGACACTTTTTGGGGGCGTGGGGCGGGAGTGGAGGGATTGGGGTCAGAATGGGGGGGCTGCAATTGTATGGGGAATATAAAAATAAAATTTATTATTAAAAAAATAAAAAATAAATAAAAGACAAATATGGCTTTATAGTATAGTTTGAAGTCTGGGACTGTGATGCCTCCGTTCCTTTGAGTGTCTGAATTTATTTTGACTAAGACATTAGGTTTTAAATTGGATGTCTAATATTTGAAAAAATAATAATTTCCCTTCTGAATACAAATGAAAAATTCAAAATAAAATGCTGACAGATTTTATACAAGTGTAGTTCCCAAGAATAATAACCTATAATGAAGTTTCAAGACTGATATCACTATAATTCAGGATAATAAAATTTGAAAAAGAAAAATCCAAGTAGATAGTCCTAACAAAATAATTTTAAGTGACATGGGTAAGGAAAGCACTTAAATACATAAATATTATTAGTTAGAAATTACTGATCAATGTAACTGAGATGCTGGAAACTTTGTAGCCTAGTTAGGTGCAGGTCTGAGACATAAGTTTCATCACCCTTATTAAATTCTTCAGTTTAGATAATAAAACACAAATGAAGATGGCAAAATTTATTCAACATTGGAAATGAGACAAAATAATTTCTATTTGCAGACAGGTTAAACTGAACTGTTTCTAGCAAGCCTTCTACTATTTTTTTTTTTAAAGGAGACTTTTTCTTTAAAAAAAAAATATTTATTTATACAAGCACCGGGTATTGTCAGAAGTGCAGGAGGGTGAGAGAATTCCCCAGAGCCAGAGCGGGGAACAGAACAGGCCTACCGACAAAATACACTGCTGAGGAGAGCAGTGGGCACAGCAGGGAGAAGACTGTGCGCCATGTGGGACCCTTTCTGGTGCCCAGGTATCAATCTGGCCCTGCAGATGCTGCCCACAGATGCATCCGGCAGCTTCGCAGCCCAGCACTTAACCGCTGCACCACCAGGGGAGGCCCAAGATAAATTACTATTAATATCTGTTAAGTATACAAATCAATAGACGGTTTTCTTTAAAAACAATAAAAATTCAACAAGTAATAACTTGAAAATAAGTTATCATAAAATAAAGGAAAATTTAGCATTTATACAATTTATATAAATTATACAAGAAAATTTAGGAATTTATCCAACTGCGCAAAATATAAAATACTTGGATAAAACAAAATAAATACTTGTATATCATATGTATACTTGTATATCTTATGTAGCTATAACCCATTGTTGAGGACTTTAATTAAAAGACAGATTTTTCTCAAGCGCACAAGGATCATTCTCCAGGATCGATCACATACTGGGGCACAAGACAAACATGCAGGGGTCACTGGACAGAATACGTATAGACGGAGTACAAGGAACCTGGAACCAAGGAGAGAGGAAAGGAGACAAATGGTAGCACAGAGTAGAGATTCAGATGAAGATAGGAGGGAATATGGACCAAAAATAAGGAATGAAGAGACAAATACAGAGGAAGGGAGACAAATGTTTGTGCATAGAGACAGTTCAGATGAAGGATAGTGGTGCCCAGGGGCTCCAATTGATCTAAAGAAGCCCTTTAGAATAATCCCCTCGGAGCCCCAGGTAACACTCACTGTGGGGGACCGTCTGATTGATTTCTTGGTGGACAATTGAGCGACATACTCGGTTTTGAATTCTAAATAGACTAAAGTGAACAAAGAGACCACATTGTTACAGGGCAAACCTCATTATAAAACGGGTTGCCTGACTGTAGGTCCTCACCTGTGTGCTCAGAGGGGACTAATTATTGCTAAATTGCAGATATACACAAAGACTAATAAAAGGTTACACACCAGCACGCTGCATAGCCAGGAGAGCAACCCCTGGCCACATGGCCAGTTAAATACTCAAACTGAGAGCCTAATTGCTTAACTCCACCCTCAGGTCCTCGCAACCTTCCCTTTGGGGAGCATGGGATTTGTGGTTCCCAGTGTCTTGATGGAGTTGGGGTGGACTCCACAAAGCCTGTATGGAGTTTTCTCAGGACATCCTTTCCCCTGAACAATATCAGTCACTGGGATGACAGGAAGGCCACAACAGAAAGCCACCTTGCAACCTTTGGAGTTGGAGTGCCGGATCAGCACCACACAGCTCCAGCACAGATTCCAGTACATGGAAGAGTGTCCAGTCTCTCTGCTTGGTCAATGCATTTTAAAAAAGCTTAACGCAAGAATTATGTTCTCACCCAAAAAGCAAAGACTTCATCCACAGTTACCTCCAGAGCATGCTCTGCGGTTCCAGATGTTACTTACTCAACATGTTCCACCAAAAGATGATGTTTTACCTTCAGAAATTGTTGAATGAGTAAGTAAACAAGTATGGGCTGATGGAACCCCAGGACATGTGAAAAATGCAGAGACTGTAAAGACAGAAGTGATAGAGGGGAGCAAAACCCCTAGGAGGAAGCAATACCCCTTAAAGGCAGAGGCCTTGAAGGAAATTGAACTAATATTGAAAAGTTTCCTTCCATCTGGACTCACTGGGCCCTGCCACCCATCGTGCAACACTCTGATTTTGCCAGTGAAGGAACCCCATCATAGGTTAAATGATTTTCAGGCTTTTCTTCCCTCCACCATTAGGATTGCCTTGCCTGATGGTGGGCACCTGCATTTTGTTACATTGTTTTATTTAGTTGTTTTGTTCACTACTGTGGGCCATGGCTGTAGTATTTAGATATTCACTATGAGAAGCAGATAGAGGAGAGAGATAGGGAGAGAAGAGGAGAGAAAAGAGGAGAGAGTGCCAGGGAACCCTGAGTGAAGACTTGCCGGAGGCGTGCAGGCCTCTTGGCCTCCTGGCACCCATACCTTCGTGCACCTGGTTGCTGCACTACATGTAAAAGCTCAATAAAAGCCTGAGAAAGTCACCGAGGGTTCCAGGACTCTCCTTTACCTGTACACTGGATCATAGAGAACCTGCTTTGTCCCTCTCCTGCTGCTATACCCATACAGGCAAGTACCATTTTGTTCAAGATTCTATTAATGACATTGTCCAGGATATTTGTCCCACTGTGCCTAATCTCTATACCATATTAGCTGCCGTACTTGGTGACCTTGGGTGGTTTTCAGTATTAGACTTTAGGATGCCTTTTCTTTCTTTCTTTAATATATATATATATATATATATATATATATATATATATATATACGATTTATGTATTATTTATACAACCACTGGGTATAGTCAGAAGTGTGGGAGGGTGAGACAATTCACCAGAGCCATAGGGGAGAGCAGAGCAGGCAGACTGACAAAGCACAATGCTGAGGGAATCAGCGGATGGCAGGAGGGTGTGTCGCACCATGTGGGACTCTCGCCCAGCAGCCCGGGATCGAACCGGCAGTGCAAAGGCTGCGGGCAGCTTCATGACCCAGTGCTCAACCGCTGTGCCACTGGCTAGGCCCAAGAATGCCTTTTTCTGTATCCCAGTCAATGTCCAGGACCAAATGCTTTTTGCCTTTTAATGGTGTAGTGCCATGAAGGGGATGGAGCATGTTTCTATGATCTGACAGCATAGGAGGTGATCAGAATCCAGGAGCTGCAAGAAGAGGTAAAGATGCTGCAGGAGCACAGGAGGTAATAAGGTCCAGGAGCTACGGGACAGAACTCAAGTGGAAGAGGAGATGGACCAGCCGAAGACCCCTGAGGCAGCAGAATCGTCAGGGTAGAAAGGACCATGATTCGGAGCTCGCCAGTGCTGATGCAGGAAAAAAGCCAATGGATGGACTTAAAATGACAATCCAGCTGGAAGGCATTAGAACTTGGCAGGGTGATGTTATAATTTGGGGGCCCTGTGGAATGATGGTATTGTTTGTAACCCTGAATTGGAGTCTGGGGGTGGCCAGTGGGCCTTTGTGGCCAAAAGCAGCCGGGACTTGAGAAGAGCCCAAGATGGGCTGAGGGAGGAAGCCCCCGTCAATTTTTCTGCAGCCAGGCAGAGGAAAAGCCCACTTAGAAAGGCAAAAGCTGGTTCTGAGATTGAGAAGTCCTGAGCAGCTGTTAAGCCACCTAAGTATATTGAAGAAGGGCATTAAATCTCTCAAAATCACCTGTGGGCAATGCCCTGCTAATTGTTGAGTAAGAATGAAGAGCAAAGGAACCTGTCTTTGGGGGACAGGTGGGGGACAGGTGGGGTCGTGGCTTGTGGTGGAGCCCACAGCTAAAGAGGGGACCCAAGAGAGGCTGCATATGGAGCTTATGTCCACAGACACACGACCCATGTGCTTGTGCAATGGGTTGGCCCGACTGCAGGTGTCTGTGTGTTGCATTGGTGGCTATGAAAGCCGAGGGTTGTTGTGACTGCAGACAGAAACCCTGAGGATTGGGTTATCACCCCCAAAGAGTTCAGAATTGCAAATCCAAGAGAGAGTGCATGCTGGGGGTGTATGTCGTTTGTGGTTTGTGGCCAAAACCACAGCTGGTGAAGGCCAGCAAGCCTCACAGCTCCTGATGTGTGATGGCATGCCTGAGTGGTTCCCCTCCCTCATATGAGTAGTGCCTTTGTCAGCGGAAGTGGTGGATCATCTGCTGGTGCCTGTAATCATCTTTTGCCACTCAGTTGGTGCCCTGCCTCGACCCATTTGTGTTCTATTGTATTCTTCAGTTGTATTTTCTTTTGTGGGCCATGGCTGCAAATGTTTATGTTTGCTAAGGGAAAATTGGATGGATGGGTGGGTGGATGGATGGATGGATGCATGGATGGATGGATGGCTAGCTAGCTAGCTATCTAGATAGACTGTAAAGCAGAAAACCCTGAGGGTTTGGATTGTAAGGTAAATGGTTTTCAGGCTTTTCTGCCCTCCCACCATTAGGATTGCTCTTCCTGATGGGGCACCAGCAGTTGTTACATTGTTGTAAGCTGTGTTGTTTACTTTTGTGGGCCATGGCTCAATATTGAGATATTCTACAGGAAAGAGAAGGGGACTAAGAACGCCAGAGAAGCCCAGAGTGAAGACTTGCCAGGGGCTTGGAGGCCTAGTGGCTTCCTGGCCCACCTGGCACCCGTGTCTGCCATGTACCTGTTTGCCACATGACATGTGAAAGCTCATTAAAAGCCTGAGAAAGCCACTGAGAGCTCCACGACGCTCCTTTACTCCCATCATAGAAAACCTGCTCAGTGGCCCATCCTGCCCCTACAAACATGCAGGTGCCACATCAGGCAGGGCAATCCTAATGGTGGAGGGAAGAAAAACCTTACCGTACAAGTGGCAGGACCCTAAGTCCAAGAGCACTCTCCATAATTGCTGGACTGTGCTTCCACAGTTTAAGAACTCCCCAACTATTTTCAGGGAAATATTAGCCAAGGATCTCAGGAAAGTTCAGTTAAACCAGGGCATCTTATTACAATGTGTAGATGATTTGTTGATCACAAGTGCAGATGTGAAATCTTGTCTGGAAAATATGCTAGTGGTACTGAACCACCTGGCAGAATGTGGCTACAAGGTGTCACCTAACAAGGCACAGATATGTAAACTAACCGTGAAATATTTGGGATTTGAAATTAAGAAAGGCAGATGGAGCCTGATGATGGAAAGAAAACAGGTAATTTCAGCCCGCAGAGTCCCCAGCAACCAGTGACAGTTTCGTGGATTTTTAGGTATGGCTGGGTTTTGCAAGATTTGGATTCCTAACTTTGGACTAAGAGCAAAACCTTTATATCATGCTCTCAAAGGCTTGGACTTGGAACATTTGTCTTGGACTCCAGAATGTCAAAAAAAGCCTTTGATGAAATAAAAGTAAAAATGATCTCAGCCCCAGCATTCGGGCTTCCAGATCTTAGGAAGTCATTCACACTTAATGTACATGAGAGACAGGGGGTTGGCCTAGGAGTGCTAATCCAATTGGTGGCGCCAGAAATGCAGACCCTTGCATATCTGTCCAAACAATTGGACCATACCAATAAAGGATGGCCTCCATGTTGGTGTGCTGTGGCTACCACTTGTGACCACCTACATGAGGTAGAGTAGTTTACCTTGGGCCAGCCCATCACTCTGTGTGTGACACATCAGGGCTTGACATTGCTGGAACAGAAGGATGACTTTGGTTAACCGCTGGGCAAATGGGAAAATATCAAGTAGCTCTGTTGGACAATCCTAATGTGAAACTGCAGGATTCCAATTCCCTGAATCCTGCTACATGCTGCAAGCAATGCAGATGGACCTGAGGATGCCACTTCAATACATAACTGTTTAAAAACTATTGACACAGTGTATGCCAGCTAGCCGGAGCTAACTGACCAGCCTCTGCTAGGTCCAGAGTGGGAGCTATTTACAGATGGCAGCAGCTTCATGGAGCAAGGCCATTGATGCACGGGATATGCAGTGGTGACACTCCAGAACACCGTGGGAGCCAAGGCTCTTCTGGCAGGTATATCAGCACAGAAAACCAAATTAATAGCACTGACCCGTGCCTTGGAACTTTCAAAAGGTAAAAGAGTCAATGTATTTACTGACTCAAAGTACTCATTCATGATTCTCCACATTCATAGGGCCATTTGGAAGTAGTGGGGACTCCTTCCCCAAAAACAAGGACATCAGACACCCATCAGAATCCTGCCCTTGCTAAAGGCAGTAGCTCTACCATCAGTTGTTGCCGTGATGCATTGTCCTGGCCACTAAAAGGGTGGGTCTGACATGGCAAAGGGCAACAGGGTAGCTAATCGGGTGGCTAAGGCCACTGAGAATTCTGCTCTTCAGGGTGCACTCATCCCTCTTGTGGACCTAACTCAGTATGCTCCCGAATACACTGAGTGGGATGAGAGAGCTCCTGTATGGCGATTTCCTGAGTTTGACCCCAGCTCTACATGGAGAGTAAACTCTCATGGGATGATACTCCTCCTGGAGGCCCTGGTATATCTGCTGTTAAAACACCTGCACAAGGGCCTCCCCTGGTGGTGCAGTGGTTGAGCACTGGGCTGCAAAGCTGCCCACAGCCTCTACAGCGCTGGCTCAATCCCCAGCCAGCTGCTGGTGAAGGTCCCACATGACATGACAGACCTCTCCTGCCATGCCCGCTATGTACTTCAGCAGTGTACTTTGGTGCTTCTGCCTGTTCTGTTCCCTTCTCTGGCTCTAATGAATTCTCTCACCTCCCAGCACTTCTGTCTGTACCCAGTGTTTGTATAAAATAAATAAATAAATCTTAAAAAAAACAAAAAACATAAAACACCTGCACAAAGGATAACCGTATGGGAGAGATGCTTTATTAGAAACAGTGCAGCCATAATTTAAGGGCCCATGTTTACATAAAACTGCAACATTTACATAAAATAACAACAGATGACCCGAGTTTGTCAAATATGTGCCAGAAATAACTCTAGGATTGACTCACACCCTCAAGCCATTAGGGTGCCCTTTTGAGATTGCAAGTGGACTTTACAACAGGCAATTCAAATACATGCTGGTTTTTGTGGACAGGTTCTCGGGATGGGTGGAAGCATTTCCCACCAAGACTGAAAAAGCTTCTGAGGTTGCAAAACAGCTGCTGAAGGAGATAATCCCTCACTTTGGGTTGCCTGACTCCATCCAGAGTGATAATGGGCCAGCATTCATCTCTGATATTACTCATGTAGTGAGCAGTGCATTACAGATCAACTGGGAATTGCATGCTGCATGGAGACCAGAGTCTCCCGACAAACTGAAGAAATGAACTACATCATAAAGAAAACCTTGGCAAAACTGTGTCAGGAAACACAACTCAAGTGGCACCTAGAAATAGGCTACAGTTAAGGCCCTTTGAAATTGTGCAGAAGACCCTTCCAGGTCTCAGTTCTGAAAGCCACTCCAGAAACAGCACAAAATTGCCAGATCAACAATATGTGAAACATCCGGCAGGATCTGGCGGTAATCTACAACTTTGCAATTTCGAGGATCTCTAGGCCTCCTGATCAACCATTATATCACTTCTGTCCTGGAGGTCAGGTCTTACTGTGTCATGGAGATCAGGTCTTACTGAAGACTTGGCAGAGTGGGGATCCCCAAAACGAGCTGTCATAAAAATTTACTGGTCCTTGTGACGTTTTGCTGAGTACACATAATTTAAAACTTGCAGGCATAATTTAAAACTTGCAGGCATCATTCCAGAGGTAAGAAAGCCCCAGAAGGAACTGATCCAGGATGAAATCTAATTGGTCTTGTGAACCCATCAAGGACCTGAGAAACTTGTTTAAGAAAAAGACAAAAACTTAAATATTTGTTACTGATTTATTTTCTAGTTACTGTAGCAGGATGCCCAGGGATTCACTTTTCTGACGAAACCATGAGATGACGTACATGCTCTAACCAATCTCCTTCCTTTCAAAGTTTAGTAGGCGTGAAATAACATCTAGAATCATGCATATGCTGGCAATATTTTTTAATATTTTAATTTTTTGTTAAACATAAAGGCTTTCCATCTTGGTTTTGGTATTTCCTTTTGACTTTTGTTGTTGCGTTTGGTTTTTTTTTTTTTTTAAACTTTGAAGTGTTTTTTTTTTCTGCTTATTTTTGTTATTTTGGCCTTTGAGTGAAACTGCAGTTGTATAAAATATCCCACGTGTGATAAATGATAACTGAAGGACTCTCTGTGTCTATATGGTGTATGTCTGTATGTCCTTTCCTTGTGTCCTTGGCTTGGCCTCTAAAGTTTGAAAAGTGGGCCTCCCCAATGCAGCAGCAGTTGAGTGCTGGGTTGTGAAGCTGCCTGCAGCCTCTGCAGCGCCAGTTTGATCCCCGACCACCAGCAAGCGTCCCACATGGCGCAGACCACTCGTGCTGCTTGCTGCTCCCCTCAGCAGTCTATTGTCAGTCTGCCTGTTTTGTTCCCCACTCTGGCTCTGGTGGATTCTCTCACCCTCCCGCACTTCTGACTGTACCCAGTGCTTGAATAAATAAATAAATAAATAAATAAATAAATAAATAAATAAATAAAAAAGGAAAAGTTGGTATACATGGTACATATAGACATTGAAAAAAAAGTCTCCAGTTATGAGGAAAAAACTAAAGGATACAGTTTGATTGTCAAAATTGCACTACTGAACTCAACTGGTGCTTTCATAGAGATTGATTATTGTTGCTGCTGTTTTCTAATATTTATGGAAAGCCTCCCAGATATTTCAATTCAAGTAAAAATATTGGTAGCCTATCATTTGGTTGATCAAGGAAAAAATTGTGGAACCTCAGTAGATTTCCTGAGACACTCCACACAATTTCTCTTTCCTTCAGGGAAGGGCAATTTGCCCTAATTGGTTTACCTAGTAAAGTAAAAATATAATGGAAGCAATGTGATTTGGAAAATGGTAAAACTTTGGCAGGTACGGAAATGTTAATATTAGTTTTCTGAAACATGTATAAAACCTTTCAGTAACTGATATGTATGTAAATTGTCAATGGTGATTGTTGCTTTGCAATATTTTATACATGAAATTTACTGAAATTTTTCCTGGGAAAAATAGGGGGAAACAGCCTCAACAAATTCCTATTGATGGAACATTTTTTTTTAAATTTAAATGTTTTATTAATTATTTTTTTTAAAGAAAGGCATGTTTTTTATTTATTTGTTTGTTTGTTTTGTTTATACAAGCACTGGGTACAGTCAGAAGCGAGGGAGGGTGAGAGAATTCACCAGAGCCAGAGCGGGGACGGAGCAGGCAGAAAGACCAAAACACACTGCTGAGGGGAGCAGCGGGCAGCAGGAGAGGTCTGCGTGCCATGTGGGACCCTCCTCCGGTGGCCGGGGAGCAGCCGGGATCGAACCAGCGCCGCAGAGGTCGCCAGCTGCTTTGCAACGCAGCGCTCAACCACTGCGCCACCGGGTAGGCTCCTATTGATGGAACTTTTAATGGTAAAATTTCCTACAAAGGACTGCATAGATCTTGAGATATGATTGGTTTTTACTAAGTTTTGTTTAACATAAAAGTGGTAATTTTTTTTGCATTTTGTTTTTTTTTCTTTTTTAATTTATTTTTTTTTTATTTTTATATTCCCCAAACAATTGAAACATCTTTATTTTGACCCCAAACCCTACCCCCCTCCCCCTCCCCTCATAGTGTCCTGGTTCATAGTTGTTGTTGATTATGATTTTCACTTTCTTAGAGATACTCATTTTCCTGGTCCCTTATTTAAGTTTTCTAGATTCCTGCTATGAGTGAGACCATCTGATATTTTTCTTTTTCTTTATGGCTTATTTCGCTGAACATGATACCTTCCAGCGCCATCCATGTTGCTGCAAATTGCATGTGTTTATCTTTTTTGAATGCTGAGTAATATTCCATGGTATATATGTGCCACATCTTCTTGATCCAGTCATCTATTTTTGGGCATTTGGGTTGATTCCAAAGCTTAGTTATTGTCAACAGTGCTGCTATAAACATAGGGGTGCAGGTGCTCTTTGGAATTGATGTTTCTGTGTCCTTTGGGTAAATACCTAGGAGTGGAATTTCTGGATCATATGGACACTCTATGTTTAGTAGGTCAAGAAATTTCCACACAGCTCTCCATAGTGGTTGGACCAGATTGCACTCCCACCAACAGTGCAGGAGAGTTCCTTTTTCTCCACATCCTCGCCAACATTTGTTGTTGCTAGTTTTTTTTTTTTTATGTGCCATTCTCACTGGTGAAAGATGGTATCTCATGGTAGTTTAGATTTGCATTTCCCTGATTACGAGTGATGGTGAACATTTTTTCATATGCCTGTTGGCCATTTGCATTTCCTCTTCAGAGAAGTTTCTTTTTAGCTCTTCTGCCCATTTTTTTCACTGGATTATTTTCTTGGTTGTTGTTGAGTCTCATCAGCTCTTGCAGATTTTGTGATCAGTCCTTTATCATTAGTGTTGTGTGCAACAATGTTCTCCCAGTTGGTGGGGTTTCTCTTTGTTTTTGTTATTGTCTCTTTTGCTGTGCAGAAGCTCTTTAAATGGATGTAGTCCCAGCTGTTTATCTTTGTCTTCACTATCACTGCTTTGGATGAAGTGTCTGTAAAGATGTCTTTGATGTGCATATACCGTTGTGTTTCGCCTATATTTCCTTCTATGCATTTTATGGTTTCAGGTTTTATGTATTGTTCTTTAATCCATTTTGAGCTGATTTTTGTGTATGGTGTGAGGTAGTAGTCAAGCTTCATTCTTTTGCATGTAGCGGCCCAGTTTTCCCAGCACCATTTATTGAACAAACTTTCTTTGCTCCAATGCATAGTCTTTGCTCCTTTGCCAAATATTAGTTGACCATAAATCTGTGGGTTTATTACTGGATTTTCTATTCTATTCCATTCGTCAGTGTGTCTGTTCTTGTTCCAATACCATGCGGTTTTGATGATTATGGCTTTGTAGTATAGTTTGAAATCTGGGAGTGTGATGCCTCCATTCCCTTCTTTTTTTTTCAGGAGAGCTTTGGCTATTCAGTGCTTCTGGTGATTCCATATGAATTTCATCAATAATTGTTCTATTTCTTTGAAGAATGACATTGAAATTTTTATTGGAATAGCATTGAATCTATATATGCTTTTGGTAGGATGGCATTTTTAATAATGTTATTCTTCCAATCCATGAGCAGGGGATGTCTTTCCATTTTTTGTATCTTCTTCTATTCTTTTACAGTGTTTTATAGTTTTCTTTGTAAAGATCCTTTACCTCTTTTGTTAGATTTATTCCCAAGTATTTGATTTTTTTTGTTTTGATAATAAAGGGGGTGTTTATTTTTTCATTTCTTCTTCAGATTTATTGTTTGTGTATAGGAAGGCTTCTGACTTTTGCATGTTGATTTTGTATCATTCCACTTTGCTGAACTGATTGATGATTTGAATTAGTTTTTTTTTTTTTTTATGGAGTTTTTGGGGTTCCCTATGTAGATTATCATATCATCTGCAAGTAGTGATAGTTTGACTTCTTCATCTCCTATTTGGATTCCTTGTATGTCTTTCTCTTGTCTTATTGTTCTGGCTAGGACTTCCAGTATTATATTGAAAAGCAGTGGTGAGAGTGGACATCCTTGTCTTGTTCCAGATCTTAATGGAAATGCTTTCAGCTTTTCACTATTGAGAATGATACTGGCTGTTGGCTTGTCATAGATGGCCTTTATGATGTTGAGGTATGTTCCTTGTATCCCAAGAATTTCAAGGGCTTTTATCATGAATGGGTGTTGCACTTTGTCGAAAGCTTTCTCAGCATCTATTGATATAATCATATGGTTTTTATATTTCTTTTTGTTGATGTGTTGGATAACGTTGGTTGATTTTCGGATGTTAAACCATCCTTGTGCCCCTGGAATGAATCCCACTTGGTCGTGGTGAATTATCTTATGGATACATTGTTGGATTCTGATAGCTAAAATTTTATTGAGGATTTTTGCATCAGTGTTCATTAGGGAGATTGGCCTGTAGTTTTCCTTTTTTGTGTTGTCTTTGTTCGTTTTGGTATTAGTGTAATGTTGGCTTCATAAAACGTGTTTTGGTATTGTCCCTTCCTTCTCAATTTTTTGGAAGAGTTTGTGAAGGATAGGCACTAATTCGTCTCTGAATGTTTGGTAGAATGCATTTGTAAATCCATCAGGTCCTGGGCTTTTGTTTTTGGGGAGGTTTTTGATTACCATTTCAATTTCACTAGTTGTAAATGTTCTGTTTAGGTGTTCTATTTCTTCTTTATCAGCTTTGGGTGATTTTAGAGTTGTAGGAATTTGTCCATCTCCTCTAGATTATTGAACTTGTTTCCATATAACTGTTCATAGTAGTTATTAATTATTCTCTTGATTTCCGCTGTGTCCGTTGTGATTTCTCCTCTTTCATTTATTATCCTGTTTAATTGTGCTTTCTCCCTTTTTTTCCCTTGTGAGCCTGGCTAGGG